>NC_000076.6:68226749-68374249 GCF_000001635.26 Mus musculus | reverse complement strand
CAGCCACCACCTCCCTGAAAGCAAACTGACCCGATTTAATTTGAAGACCCAAGGACTATAAAGTGGGCAATTAGAGATCACTATGTTTCGGTCTTCATAAATTCAACTTAGCACATTGCTGGTTTATTGAGGACATTAATTCATTGCTCTGCCAACAATCCTGGCTCCCACACAATGACTGGCAACGTTGCAAGTTTCTACACAAACTCACACAGACAGCTGTAATTCCTGCATGCTTCTGGAAGGGTCCTTTGTCAACATATTACCAGTGTGTCTTGGTTGGTTAACGGTGCTCCGTAGACTGCACTCACTGGCTCTTGTTGTCTTAATTACAAATTACTTTGGCTTTGGTGTATCATTATTAATTTGGTCTGTTGTCATTTGATAACTGCCGTGGAAATGGTATCCATTCACACCAACAATATCTTTGGTCTATAATTATCCAGTAACAAGACATTAAGCAGTATATACCCTGTAGTTTCAAAATATATTATACAAACCATTGGTTCCAAAACAGATTTCATTCACACACAAATACACACACACACACACACACACACACACACACACATATATATATATTATATATTACATATATATATAATATATATACATGTCCCAAATTTTCTTGTCCAATATTTTATAGGTAATAAGTATTTGTATTTGTATTTGTATTTTATGTGACTTCCAACATATCATGAAATTAGTTGTATAATACAATTATATTTTTATAAATGTGGAATACTATGTTATGATATATAATTATATATACATACCTATGACTCTGATCTTTTCTTATGAGAAACATACCAGGCTTCTATAGGCCAAGAATATTAGTTTATTAATTCTGCTTTCCTACTTTCTTCTTCAGACCATGTGAAGCTTTGTCAAAGTTTTAGAAAATTGTCTCCTGTAGGGATCTCTACATAAGATACCTAAGAGTTTGGAACTTTGCCCTTCTGTCTGATGCAAGCATAACAATGGTTGTTGGATCAGGATGAATGGCAAAGCAAAGTGATTAAAAGCAAGGGTCAGTTCAAAGGGTGACGTGAAACTGCTTTAACCTCTTTGACTTCCAACTTCCTCATCAACAAGTTATGAAAGTAAATCTTCCACCCCAAGTTGCTACCACCTTCAAATGGGCTCAGCCTGATGTTAATACATAGTACTTGCTATATAAATTCTTATTGCTGAGGCTGAAGAGGAGGCTCAGCAGTTAAGAGTCTGTACCTCTCTTCCATAGGACCTCAGTTTGGTCCCCAGACTCCAAGATCAGGCTGCTCACAACCACCTGTAACCCCAGTTCCAGGGAATCTGGTGCCCTTTTCTGATCTCTACAGGTACTGAACTCACATGCAGAAACACACACACACACACACCTACACATACCTGTAAAAATAAAACTTCTTACTTATTTTCTATTCATTCATCAATAAGTATGAACCAGAATTCTAGTGCTATAGTAAACAACACAAAATCCAACAGTATTCAAGTGCAAATATTTATTTCTTGAACTCACCACATGGCCTTTTCTGGTTAACTGAGGATTGTTTTCCAAGTGATTTTGATGTCAGACTCAAACTAGAATTCTACTGGCTCTTGCCATAGAGAAGGAGGAGGTGGAGCAAGGATTTATAAATGAGAACAGTGGAGGACGTCACGGAGCCAGGGAGCAGACAGATACACATGTGGAGCAAGCCTAAACTCAGCTTCAATCATTTCTCATACCGAGAAGTGTGCTGGTCCATGCTGACCCCTCCCCAGAAATCACAAATCTGCAGATTTTCATTTAAATACTAGTAACTGGGGGTTCCTCACAAGTGGTCTTGCCAGACGCAGCAGTCTGCATGAAATGTCACCAGAAAAGTCCAAGAGGTGTAGTCTACCTTGACTTAACCTTCAGGAATTCAAGGTAATGTACACACACACACACACACACACACACACACACACACACACACACACACACATTCCCTGTAAAGCAATGTTCTCAACCTTCCTAATGCTGCAACTCTTCAATGCAGTTCCTCATGCCGTGGTGACCCCCCTCCCACCTCAACCATAAAATTATTTTTGTTGCTACTTCATAACTACAATTTCACCACTGTTATGAATCTTGATGTAAATATCTGGTATGCAGGATATCTGATACATGACCCAGGTGAAGTGGCCATTCGACCTCCAAAGGCGTTGCAACATCCAGGTTGAGAACTGCTACTTAAAGCATAAAACCAAGCGGAGGCCCGCATGAAGCACAGTAAGCATGTATGTCACATGAAATGCCTGGCCTCCTGCTTTCATTTCTGCAGCTTCCCAGAGCCCAGCCAAGCCCATGTCCACTCCAGAGAGTGCGGAATGTCCTGCCACATTGCTAACTTCAAGTATTTAACACAGGGTGAACTTCTAAACAAGAGCTTAACCTCTTCCTAAGCAAGGAGACCTGGTTATGCATTGGTCGGATATGTTCCTTCTTTTTCTCCTGGCTTCAAGGTAGCCATTCAAATATTTTTAACATCTTCAGAAACCTCCAGGTCATCTTGTTTCCTGCCGTGATGGCCATGAAGGGCTCATGACAAGAAACTGTTTCCTGTACCTCGAAGAAAGTTCTCACTGGGTCGTTGCCAGATGAGTGATTTCTTCATCGCTTCTGTTCTTCCTCTGTCCTTAACTCCCACTTGCAGTCAATCTGGGATCTAGGGTTTTTTCCTAAGACATGCCTCTGGAGGCCATTGAGCTCATCTGAACACTTCCATCTATGTTGAGAAATCCTCTCTTTTATCAGTCGCTTATACTACAAAATCGATGCCCATCGTTCATCTGAAGGAAGCAACAGATTCACATGGCTTCTCTCTCCATGTTCCTGGACAGTTGCAATATAATGAGACTGATACTCTCATTGAGGTGTATTCACTCATAAAAGTCTGCAGGCAAAGGGTCTTGAACTGATCCAACAAAGAACGGGCTTTTCCCACTGTAGAGAAAGAAGGTGAGAACTGTTAACTATCATCGTCACTCTGCAAAAATTACCGTTGGAAAGGCCCACATTCGAGTGACAGCTCCCCTGGGAAGGTTACTTCCTCATTACAGCCTTGCTTCATTGATTGATCTACAAAGACGAAATAAAATGAATGAAGTAAACAGTGCGCTGAGTGCTCAGCACACCTCTGGCTTTTATTGGAGTACCTGTTGCTTTTATTCTAGAAACATCTCATGCGTTATCTAAATTCTACTTGAGTCGCTGACTTTTCTTTGAGGCTACTATTCACCCCAAGCCCACAATCTTGCCCCCTTTCAAACTCTGATGCAATTGATCTTAATCTCACCTGTATGGCCTTCCCCCTTGCCATCCCATAATGCCTGGCCCATAGATGGTACATGTTTGTGGAGTTTTAAATTGTCCCCATCTGGCCTCTCTTGTTTAATCTGAATGCAGGCCCTTTCTTTACTTTCTGTCTCTCTGCCAGGCTAACAGGAATACTATACAACCAAGACAACTGGATAATCAGGTAACTACCATGTCCCTGAGACTGGGGGACAGTACATTGCTCCTCATTTAACCAAAACTACACAGAACTTCCTTGCTTGCTCTATGGATACTCATTGACTCATCTTCTACCTATTTATAGGTACAAGTCCTTGGATATAAGCTGAGGAATGGGGTGGATGTCATCTTTACTCCTTGCTCTCAGGGAGGTGACATGCCAGTCTGGAAAGATGGTCTGTGCGATCATCTTGTTGTCCATTTGACTGGATCTAGAACCAACTGAAAGACAAGCTGTTGGCCAACACCTGTGAAGAATGCTCTTTATTTGGTAATAGGAAGTAGGAAAACCTGCCACAGATACAGATGGCTCCTTCTGCTGTCATCACGGGCAGCGGAGAGATGTGAAGAAAAGGCTTTGCTTTTTGCCCACACATCTTCCCGCTCAAGGCTGAGCTCCTATACACCATTGCATCCCTTCCCTGATACGAGAACCAGCTTCTCCCAGCTCCAGCATGGACTGGAGACAACTGTCTGCCTAGGGATGCACTAGGCTGTCAGCACCAGCTTTGCAGACTGAGTTACTCCCAAGTTCTAAACCTTAGGCTACCAAGATCCTCTGGTACATGCCAATCTAATGAATCTCCCTTGGATATATAGTCAGTCTTCGTATTCTGTTCTTCTAGAGAGCCCTTGTGGTCACAACAGTAAGCCAGCCACCTGAATGAGGATAGCTGTACACATGCTACAAAGGGACAATACAGTCAGGTTCATCTCAGGGCTAGATAGCTCATTATTCTGTCACATCTAATCTCTCCTTCTGTCACATCTAATCTCTCCTATCTTTCTATCCTTTTCACTCTTGAGCCAATTTCCCTAAGTCAAATTCCCTTAAAACCAAATCACAATGTCATCTTTTCATCAAAAGGAGATGAATTAGAGACAGAAGCCAGAACCACAGTAGGCATATGGAGAGATT
This sequence comes from Mus musculus, assembly GCF_000001635.26. Taxonomy (NCBI): domain Eukaryota; kingdom Metazoa; phylum Chordata; class Mammalia; order Rodentia; family Muridae; genus Mus; species Mus musculus. The sequence goes on along the minus strand of NC_000076.6, from coordinate 68,369,789 downwards.
TCTATACACATGAGAGCATGATTCAATAGACTTTATCTTAGACTCTGTGTTGGGTCAATGGCGCCCAACACAGAGTAGGACAGGAGTCCTCAGTAACTGTGTATAAAGTGCACAAAGGGCCCTTTGTCCTTTTCCTGATCGAGTGTACTCCATGAACATACTGAGCATACTGGTGTCAGGCCTTATCCAGAGCACTCATGGGACAATCTGTTCTATTCTGCCCCCATTTGGGAATATATTATACACACAAAAAATAAATAAATAAACACCTGAAATCTTTCCATGCCAACAACTTAGGACATCCTGCACCACGATCCCCATGGTAACCAGCAGTGTGCAGGAAGGACTCTGCTGTGATAGCATCTTAATCCTTGAAGGTTATGTTCTTTCATATCACTAATTCTATTATGGGCACTATAATAGATGCTCACCTGAGCTGCAGGATGCCTAATGTACTTCTGCATTTCAACTCACCATTCCAGTGTGCACTTACCATGAATATAAAGTGCTGTTTACTAACGAATCATTGGACGTTGTTAAAGAGAGCCATGATTTGGGTCAACCCTTAGAGCTGGTAGTAAATAAACAGAAATTTACAGTCCATTCAGCTAGGCTCTACCTGTGTCTACTCCACCATTCACACAGAACATACTACTTTGGCTAGATAGTTGGTTTTCTTTTTAGAGGCCATACATTAACCATGTCATGACACACTGAGGGTGGTGGATGTAGCACATCTCTTTGTTTGTGGCATCAAAGAGCTGTTGGGGTTTTAATTACCCAGAGGTGATAGAGATCAATTAGAAAAACAAACAACACAATAGTAAAAGAATAGAATAGAATAGAATAGAATAGAATAGAATAGAATAGAATAGAATAGAATAGAATAGAAAAGAAATACAAGAGCCCCTTTGTGGCCTGAGGCTCATGCCTGAGAAAGTGCATCCTAGGACTTAGAAGCTGAAAAAAAATGACAGCAGTCTCCGAGGTCACACCCTTTCTGATAAGGGAAAATCTGACTCTTAAAGTTGCAAGCAAGCCCAGAGAGTTCCCAAGAGCTGGGGTGTACTGCCACACAGGGTGGGCTTTAATCCCAGCTCCCAAGCCTAATGAGAGGTCCCAGAGAGTGATGCCACTCCCCTGGGCTTTCAAGTCCTCGTGGGAAGAACAAGGCTGTCCAGTGACAACATGTGTAGCCAGTGGATGAGATGATGCATGTAAAGCACTCGACAGAGCTCCCACATCATTCCCAGGGCCGTTGTACTAACCTTAATTATGACTATCACCATCGTTGTCAAGGGCACTGCCTGAAGTGACCCAGCTTGTGAAGGGCTTGGTGATCGCTCGACTTGGAACTCTCTCACACAGACTTGGGCTTAGCATTTGTGCATAGGAATTGATAGCTAGTAAGTGTTGTCCAGATGCTCCAATAGTCTAAATCATGCTCCAGATCCAGGTTTGCAGCAGCTCTGTGTTCTGAGTGCTCAGTGACTCGTCCAACAAACACGTTCGGCATCACCAATTCCTGGACATAGACGTCCAGTAACATCTTCATCCTACACGTGAAGTCGCTCAAGGACAGTGGCTATTTGCTGAGATGTTTTACTTCAAAGAGAACAACGTTTCTCCACATCTCAAAGGCCCAGAGTCAGCAGGATGCTTGCAGTGGAATGCTTGGGGAGCCTGATATAGAGCAGTGGTTCCTGACCTTCCTAATGCTGCGACCCTTTAATACAGTTCCTCGTGTTGTGGTGACCCCTCACCCCAACCATAAAATTATTTTCTTCACTACTTCAAAACTGTAATGTTGCTACTGATCATCATGCAAATATCTGATGTTTCTGGTAGTCTTAGGTGACCCCTGCAAAAGAGTTGTTCAACCCCGCCAAAGGTGTCGAGATTCACAGGTTGAGGACCACTGATGTAAAAAAAAAGATGGTCCCAGAGCATGGTGTGCAAAGGCACAGCTCATTACTGTTTGCTTCACCTTGGGTCCTGTGGGACTGGACAGGTTGGTCCTTGGGTAAAGCTTCGGTCATGCAGATCTGACAACCCAAGGTCAGCTCCACGGCACACACTCACACCTGAACATGTAGTCTCAACAATTTCAGCTTTCTTATGGGGAATGGGAGGCAGACGGCAGGAAATCTTATTCACATTGTCTAGCCAGCATGGCAAAGCAATAGTGAGCAGGAGAGATCTTGTCTCCAATAAGGTACAAGGACTGCCATCCAAGGCTATCCTCTGGCCTTTACATGTCTACTACAGCATATGCATGGCTACACTTACACACATATACACGAACACACACACACACACACGAGAGACAGACAGACAGACAGACAGAGAGACAGAGACAGACAGAGACAGACAGAGCACCAATGTTTAAAATCTTAAAATAGGGGCAGTGAGATAGTTCAATACATAAGGAAAGAAAGGTACTTGCTTCCAAACCTGGTGAATTAAATTTGATCCTGAGGACCCACACTGTAAAAGGAGAGAAATGACTCCCACGAATTGTCCTTAGGCCTCTACACACGCACCATGGCACAGACACACCCACACACAAATAAATAGATAAGTAAAATAAATAAATAGATGTAATGAAAAATTACTAGTTACACATAGATCTAAAAATAAACAATAAAAATAAATAAATGAATTATCGGGCCCTCAGCCTTCATAGCACTTCCTATAATTAAAAGATAGGTGGCCCTCAGGAAATGTTAGGTAAGAAGCTGAAGAAAGATGAATATATTTTTGCTGAGTGGCAGTCCCGCATCGCTGGGTGGGCTGGCAGGGATTAGTGTCATCTCTGGGATGACACTAGTATTACTTCCTTTTTCTGTTGCTGTGATCAAATATCTTGACAAAAAAACAAGTTAGGAAAGAGGGGTTTTTTGGGGTTTTTTTGTTTGGTTTTTTTTTTGTTTTGTTTTGTTTTTTGTTTTTTGGTTTGTTGTTTGTTTTTGGCTTACAGTTCCAGAGAGCCATAGTCCATCATGAGAGGGAGGGTGTAGCAATAAAAGGCCAGAGGCCAGTCTAACAGTCAGGAAGCAGAGAGATTACATGTCATCCACACACAGGAAGAAGAGAGAGAGAGAGAGAACAGGAAGTGAGCTGAGGCCCTACATCTTCAAAGCTGACCCTCAGTGGTGTCCTTCCTCTAGCATAGCTCCGCTGGAGCTTCTAATGGTTCCATAAATTCCCAAAACAACACCACCTACTTGGGACCAAATAGTCAAACACAGAGGCCTGTGAGGATACTTGTCAGTCAAGCCTCGAGACTACTCATGGGGATTATTTCAATTGCAGTTCTGCTACTTACACACTTATGTCTGGTGGGACCAAATATCAGGAGACCCTAATGTCACTGGCACCACAGGACTACTGTAAAGGTTCAATAAAATATATGTGTAAAGCACATAGTCCTGCATAGGAAATGATACCTAGGTCATATTGGCTAAGAGATTTATAATGATGGTAATGAAATTACTATAGATAACATGGAATTTATTAAGTTGCTGCATATTGCATAAAATGAAATGTGTGTTGTTATTATTTTCCAAAGCTGTGAAAGTCCTTAGGCATACCATGCTGTCAGTCTTTCTCAACAACTGTCAGATAGCAATTTCAATCACTTAAAATATAAAGTGGAAAATATCTTTAAAAAACTCAAATTATTTCCATGGTATGTCATAACATAAAGGGCTGGGACATATTCAAAAGCCTGGGAAATCTTCAAGGGACAAAAGAACATCATATCATATGCCAAGACTAGGTTTGGCCATCTAGTACAGGGTCCCTATTCAATTATGACAGGAAGAAGCTCTATGATCTATTAGTAATGTCTTCTGAAAGGAAGAAGCTCTGTGAACTATTAGTAATGCCTCCCGCCGACATGGGACAGGTGTATTATGTCATGCTATACGCCTGCTCTTTCTGAATTTTCCTTTCCTGAAAAACTCAGCTCTTTTTCCCCAGACTCCCTCATTTGGAAAACAGTCATTGTTTTATGTAACAACAACCTCGATCTGCAGAACCTTACTATTTTGGAAAAATTAGACAACCATATACTCATAATAAACCTACCAAGAAGTTGCCCTAGAGAGGAGAACGCTTAAGCTGTAGACTTGTTTCATTGCGTAGTACTTGGAGTTGTACCAACTCTGTTCAATCTTTACGGGTCTTAGCAGTCAGCCTTGCTGTGAATCTCTCTTGAAACAAGCCCCCCCCCCCCAAAAAGAAAAAAAAAATATATATATATATATATATATATATGTGTGTGTGTGTGTGTGTGTGTGTGTGTATGTATATATATATATATATATATCCTGGTTATTTCTAATTTATTTATAAAATTCTAATCAACAGAAAGTGGTTGCTACAGTCCTATTTCATATACCCATCCCTCAGCACTGGCCTGGGTATGTAATAGCTTCTCAATAAATACTTGAGTGATTTAATACATTTTATTCTGTATCATATCCTCATGAGGCTATATGCTTCTGAAAGACGGGCATGATGTCTTACTAATCATGTGTGTGGTCATCTACTTTTCTCCTTGTGGCAAAATATCTGACAAGATGCAGCTTAGGCAAGGGAGGGTTTGCTTGGGCTCGTGGTTTGAGGGCACACAGTCCATCATGGAGGGTAATTCATGGCTGCAGCGTTATAAGCCAGCTGTTAACATTACATGGTGCCCATCTTGCTTCTCTCTTCTATTTATTCAGGCTGGGATTCCAGCCCATGGGATGGTACCACCCACATTCAGGGTGAATCTTCCCGTCTCAGTTCCACCTCTTTGGAAACAACCTCAGAGATATGTATGCATTCTAGGTGATTCAAATGCCAATCAAATTGGCAGTGAAAACTCACATTATAACTAGCTCAATGTCAAGCACACAAAGAGCTCCATACATATGCATCAAATGAATGAACTGTGTCTTAGTTAGGGTTTTCCTGCTGTGAACAGACACCATGACCAGTGCAAGTCTTATGAGGACAACATTTAATTAGGGCTGGCTTATTGGTTCAGAGGTTCAATCCATTATTATCAAGGTGGGAGCATGGCAGCATCCAGGCAGGCATGGTGCAGGAGGAGCTGAGAGTTCTACATCTTCATCTGAAGGTTACTAGGAGAAGACTGGCTCCCATGTGATTAGGACAGAGGGTGTTGTTATCCACCCCCACAGTGACATACTTCCTCCAACAAAGCTGCAACGAATCCATACCTCCAAATAGTGCCACTCCCTGGGCCGACCATATTGAAACCACCACAAAGTGCTAATGCACTGCCGCCAACCTTCAGAGCCCTGGATTTCTTCTGCTACCTGTTAAGACTTCCTTTTGGATTGATATCTCCCATCTGTGTACATCAGAACTTGAGGACTCTGCATGGGAAGAGTTCATCGGGGCACCTTCTCATCCCGGTGGTCCTCCTGTCTCTCTTGAACTTTGTTTTGCACTGAAGGAATTGCCATTTCCAGTCAATGGCTTTATTGATCAATTTTGAGCATTCATCCAATACATGATGCTTCTCTTATGTGATGGATAAATTTAAGACGAAGAGATTGCCTCACTCTCTCATCCCCCTTTTTCTGTAGTTTCCAAGGCACTGTGCAGAAACCCAGCATGCCCTGCACATAGACTGATTCTGGTGTTTTAGAATATGGTGTATACCTCCCCACTTCCTCCAGCCTCCGGGCTCAATTCTCTGCTCCTTCAGAGTTATCCTGTTTTATTCAGTTTATATTTATTTTATCGATTTTATTTCATTCATAGCTATAAGCCTCCTTGAATCTCCATGGAATAATAGTGGTTTATGCAACACAGTGGATGTATATAAAAACAAATTGATACACTTCGCACAGATATAAAACCAAACTTCCACGTCACTGCTTCCCCCAGACAGTTGAAGGCTTCTTAGAAAAACAAAATTGACTTGAGGCGCTGTACCAGAGGGTGAGTGGAGGCAACGGCTGGAAGACAGTGGACTGAAAGAGGGTTATGTTTGGAGCATCATTCCAAATTAACCAGATGAGTGCTTTCTGGATCCTACCAGAAGAATGCTTTCTGGATCCTAGCGGAAGTCACCTAAGAACTTATATGCGAAGGTGATGCTGGTCCTTAGCTCTCCTATCTCCAAGCCATCTCCTGGCTCCGTGTCCTCAGTGGGTTGCATATGCCCAGTGTGAAGCATAATGTACAAACAGCCCATTCAGGCAGCTTACTCAACAGACACCTGCTGACTTGTCATCGTGGAGCAGCTACTGCCTGCTGAGAGCTGCCTATGAAGTCCCTGCTTTGAATCATCATCTTCTTCAACGTCTCCCCACCACCACCACCCCTGAATCTAACAGACCTTGTTACCACCATCTTGGTCGATCTATTAGAAAACGTCCTACTTTAATCCAAATCAATCCAATGTAATCATTTTAAGCCCTCATCTCTTTCCACAGAGTAGTCAAAGCAACTTTCATGGAGAGAAGGGCAATTAACTGTACAATTCATGGTTCTGGAAAGGGCTACACCACCTAAAAGCAGACAAAAGCAGGAGCAAGAGATGCCTGTATATTAAATGTGGCTCTGAGCATCCTAGAAATCCTATCAAAAAGGGGTTCTGCTGTTCTCTCTGATCAAAAGCAGACTCATATTTTCTCAGAAAGATGTGAGATTTCTTATCATCTTCCAAGATAAGCTTTTCACAAGGAATAATACATGAGACTTTAATATACAATAATTTCAGTAATAACCCCCAATAAACTGGGAGTTAAGAGCTACACTTTTCTTCAGCTCTAGTGAAGAGATCATATTAGATAATTGACCTACGAGAGGAAGCTGGGAGGCTTGTGAAACTTATAAAATCCACGAAGGCCCTCTGCCTAGCCCTATAACCAGGAACCAGTGGCTGGTGACTCTTCAGTAGAGCTGCCTAGCAATTGCTCAAGAGGATCTGATCCTGTATCTTCTCCAAGACCTCACACATGCTGAGGTGGGCTTTCTAGTCATGTGGCTGCCCACCTTACTTAAAGTTCTATGGACAACCCAAAAAAAACTCACTGGTTCACCAAGCTGGACTTGGATAGATCTGTCCCTCTGGTCTGCTGTTGCCTTCTCTGTGAGGGATGAAAAGAAACACACTCCCCCAGAGAAGCAAGAAGCCAGCAGGGCATTTGGAATCAGAGACAGGGAGAAGTCCTGCATGATCATCAATGCTAACACTCATCAAGCTGCCCAGCTGCAAGCCAACAGAGGCCAGCAAATCCCCAGATTTTTTTTTCTCCTTGTTCAAAAGCACCAACCTGTCTAACCCCTTGAAATCTCCCACTAGAATGGTTTCCTATGACCTTGCTGCCACGGCCCTCAAAAGTTAACACAGTCTCCAACATGTTCAAGGCTCAGAAGGTTTTCTGGGAGACAGTGCTCTTAAGGGCCAGAGAGTTGTGTCCACACAGAGGAAGAAGAAACGAATTCAGCAGCTAACAGGGATCCAAGCAGAGAGCAGGTTTGGCTCTCCCTTCTGAAAGGATGCAGAGCCCCATTCTTCACAAGCTTTTAAGGAATCCTGGACCTCAATGCACTCTTACAGGGCCAGAGGAGGACAGGATAATGAAAGCAGAGAGAAAGGGATGGGGTTCTGGGGCTGCTCTAAGGAGAGGTGTGTGGATGTCAGTTCTTCTCCCTTCCCTGCCTGACAGAAGACTCGCCCTAGTCAGGGTTACTACAGCTGTGGCGAAGCACCATGACCAAAAGCAACATTTGGGAAGAACTGGTTATTTGGCTCACACTTCCACATTGTAGCTCATTGCTGAAGGAAGTCAGGACAGGAACTCAAAAAGGGCAGGAACCTGGAGGCAGGAGCTGATGCAGAGGCCATGGAGCGATGCTGCTTACTGGATTGCTCCACGTGGTTTGCTCAGTCTGCTTTCTTATAGAACCCAGGATCACCAGCCCAGGGATGGCACCTCTCACAATGGGCTGGGCCCTCTCCCATCAATCACAGACTAAGAAAATGCCCTACCGCTGGATCTCACAGAAGCATTTCCTTAACTGAGTTTCCCTCCTTCCAGATGACTCTTGCTTGTGTCAAGTTGACACAAAACCAGCCAGGACAAAAGTGTAGCCACAGCTTTTTGCAAAGCACAAGTTGAGAGCCAAGGAAATCCCTTTCAGCATATTACAACCACACCCTCCTCTGCTTCTGTCCTGGAGATCTCACTGTCCATCCCTGTCCACAATACTTGAACTGCAACTGCCAGAAGAAGCTGCCAGGACCTGAATCCTGCCCAAGAATGTCAAGAAGCTGCGTTGAGAACTATCCAGTCATTAAGGACTCTGCTCTCAGGAGATGTGACCCAGGGGATGTGACAAGGCTGAGGCGCAGTCCACTCCAGTTTGCACTGACACGCAAGATCCATATGACTCTGGCCCATCAACAGGGAGGAAATAAAACACCCGTCCAGTCACTGAACTCTGAGCCAGCACTTCTGCTAACAGGCCCCTTACTGTGTGTATGAGCTCACTGCCCACTTTCCCACAGACAGTTGGCAAGTCTGATTGGCTCTGGCAACTTCTTATCTCAGGTCAACAATTATGACTTTATTTACAAGGAAGAAAGATATGAAAGATGAAAGGAAAGAAGGAAAGAAGGAAGGAGAAAGGGAGGGAGAGGGAAGAAGGAAGGGAGGGAAAGAGGGAAGAAGGGAGGGAGAGAAAGAGGAGAGGAGGGAGGGAGGGAGGGAGGTCTACCCAGGTAGATAAAACCACCAGGCTGCTTCATGGGAGTTTAACCCCATGGCCACACATATGTTGATTCAGCTCTCACCATCTTAACATTCAGAACAAGCAACCAAGGGCTTTGCATGTTGATTCAGCAAACACTAACTTCTCTGCAGCCTCACCTGGGGAAATGCTCTATTATTTGTAAGTTTTCCTGCTACTGTGACAAAGCTCCTGATAAAAGTGACTTAAGGAAGGGCTCGTATTTTGAGGACATGGTTCGTCAGGGTGGGGAAGACAAGTCGGCCAGAGCATGCGGCAGCTGGTCACATTGCAACCATAGTCTGGAAGCAGAGAAATAGATACTGATAAATCAATTCTCTCTCTAGTTCTATTTCAGCCCTGGAAACACAGAATGGTGCCTCCCACATCTAGGGTAGGTCTTCCTGATTCCATTAGCTCCATCCAAACTCTCAAAACCACTACCAAAGGTCTGTTTCTATTGTGATTCTAGATCCTGACATGTTGACAAATTACTGGTCATCACTCTGTGAGTGTGTGTGTGTGTGTGTGAATTTGGATTGGGTTTTGTGTGTGTGCATACATACACATAGATATGTGCATATATACATATATACATGTGTACATATGTATATACATATATATGTTTGTATGTCTGTGTGTATGTGTATTTTTGTATATGTGTATTTTTATATGTGTGTTTCTGCATTCGTGTGTGTGTGTGGGGGGGGGGGTCTGTGTATGTGTGGTCTGTGTGTGTTTCTATTTTATGTGTATGTTTGTATGTATGTGCTTATGCATTTGTATGCTTGTGTGTTTATGAACTTGTGTGTATATTGTGTACATCTGTGTGTGTTTGTGAGTTTGTGTGTTTGTGTACATGTATGTTTGTTAGTATGTATATGAGTTTGTTTCTTTGTGTTTTTATGTTTGTGCATATTGCATGTTTTCATGTGTTGTCCATGTGTTTGTCTTTGACTTTATGTTGTCTGTTTGTATGTCTGTGTTGGTGGCATGCATACTATGGACAGATTGGTGACAAATCATGAGGACAAGGAACAACACAAAGTGAAACCTGGCAATAAACTCAAAATGAAAGATTAACTCAAACGTGGATGCCATGATGCATTTCCACAGGGTCTGCAGCCATGATGAAGTGAGACTTTGCAAACATATAGGTAGGTATCCGGGGGTCCCATGATGAAGTGAGACTTCATAGGTATTCGCAGGTCCCCATGTTCCTGTTACCCCTCATTCGTACTAGGTACAAAAGCCCAATACCTCATTTGTCCTCAAGTTGGTCTTTGGTGGAATTGTCCGTCACTGGGACCCAATCTGGAGTAAGTAGATGTTGATTAGTGCCTTCCCTGGACATTTTAATGCAGCAGGTAGTAACAGGCACAGAGAGCTAAATGATTCAGGAGAGTCCTAGGTGGCTTCTGCTCAGAAGACTTTCTGACCTGTGATAATACATAGGAAGAAATCCAATCCAAGTACAGGTTATTAAAAGACTGATGGATCTTTAAAGGATCACTCGATGTACGGCTACTCTTAGCTATATCACTGTGTCAGGTCTGTGTGTGTGTGTGTGTGTGTGTGTGTGTGTGTGTGTGTGTGTGTGTGTGTGTGTCTGTTTATGCATATAAATGCTTTGCCTGCCTGGGTCTAAACATACCATGTGCATGCAGTACCCACAGTAGCCAGAAGGGGCATTGTCCTCCCTGGAACTGGAATTACAGGTGGTTGTGAAATCCCCATGTGGGTGCTGGGATTTGAACCTGGGTCTTCTGCCAGAGCAGCAAGTGCTCTTACCCACTGAGCCACCTGGAGAGTGTCACTTACAGCTTGATGACCTCCAGAGAGTTGCTTCATCTGTGCAACTCAGTTTCCTTGTCCACAAAACCTGCACAATAACATGAACTCAGAAAGTTGATTTTGTGACTCAGCAAGATTATATACACTCAACATTTATTACTAAATAGTAAGAAACTAACACCAAAATGGAACAAACATTTTCCCACATACTTAGAGGTGGGGCTGGCACTAAAGCCCTTATCTCTTAGCGGTTTGATGGTCTGGGAGTCTGATGGAAACAGAGCTGTCCTCGATAATGAGACTAGGTTGGCTCCTGTAATCATGTCCTCCAGAGAAAACTCCTTCCTCTGGCATGTGGCCTCTGAGACCTGGCTTGTCTGACTTCTTTCGCCTTCCAAGTCATAACCCTAAGCCCAAATCCCAGAAAAAAAGACAATTCTATGACTCAAGGAATTTTTCTCTTAAGAATGTTCTTCAAAACACTCAGTCACATCCAGGATAATTTATGGATTTATTAAATATATAAATAAGCAAGTATGGCAAACCGACATATGCAGGCTAGTTTTGTATCAACTTGGCACAAACTAGAGTTGGAAGAGGAAGAAGGAATCTCAATTGAGAAAGTGCCTTTGGAAGATCAGGCTGCAGGCAAGCCCCATAGGGCTTTTTTTTTTTTTTTAAATTAGTGATAGATGTGGGAGGGCCCAGGCCATTGTGTCATTGTGGGCGGGGCTACCTCTGGGCTAGTGGTTGTGGGTTCTATAAGAAACCAGGCTGAGCAAGCCATTAAGCAGCACCCCTCCTTGGCCTCTGCATCAGCTCCTGCTTCTGGGTTCCTGCTTTGTTTGAGTTCCTGTCCTGACTTCCTTTGATGACCACCAGTGATGTGGAAGGTAACCCTTTTTCTCCCAAGTTGCTTTGGACATGGTGCTCCATCCTACCAATGCTAACCCTGACTAAGACACTACAGGTGAAATACAAAGTTGATCAAACTGGGTGAAAATTTTGTAATAATCCATAGTGTAATGATGATGCCTGTTATAAAATAGCTACAAGGGATTTTGCTTATTTTTCTTGATTCTTTGGTCAAGTACATCTGAGAAGAGACAATACAATGTAGCACAAGATGATCATAAATGAGTTCAGCATTTGGGGATTTTTTTTTAAACACAGTTATTCTGGAGGGTAATGAGATGCAATAATGTTTCAAATGTTTATTTATTTATTGGATGGGGATGGGGGCACTATAGCCTTCTCTTGATAAATCTCTGTAGTCCATTCTCTACCACCTTCTTGTGGCATCCAAAGCTCCAGTTCCCATCTCTGGACCTTCGCCAAAGCTCCTCTACTCCAGATGCTAGCTCGCTTGTCCCCCTTAAAATGATCTTTTAAAAAAAAATACTTATTCCCATCTTTGGAATGCCATGTTTTGGGACCCACTGGCATCTGCTGTTACCCCTGACATCAAATGGAGGTAGCATAGTTCAACTTAAGCTCTTTAAGTACACAAGGGAACAGGCTGATGTCGTTTCTCTCTGTTTCCCTCTCACAGAGAGGAAATGAGTAACAATGGGAGAAAGCCATGTGTGTTCGTGGAGATCAGAACATTAAACTGGAGCATCAACCAGCTCTTCGCTGAGGAGTTCCAGGAAGAAGGTTCCCACAGAGTTGGCCTTCACCTACATGAAAGGCTTCCATTCTCTGGGTGATGGCTTCTCGCCTTCCAAGATGGCGACTCACGGTCGATGTGGAAGCCTAGTTCAGTGTTTGCTGAGGCTCCAGTATTCATGGATTCCATACAGAACTGAGGTTCCTTCCCTGTTGAGGCACAAGCTCTTACCAAAACAGTGAGAACACCAAGACTGTATTCTTTGGTCCCAGCAAGCCCCTATACACTTCCCCAGGCAAGGAGCCCTAAGGAAGGCAAGGCTTCAGTCAACCTTTCTGGAGACACAACCTTCTTTCCCAGGACCTTCAGCTCAGCTAAGTGGAGACACCTGGTGTCTGGTGTTGCAACTTCAAGAAGATCAAAGAGTCTGGGCTGAAAATCGGGCCTCTCATAAAAGCTGCCTCATTCAGGACAAGTTCCAAAGCAGCAATTCAAATAGCAGTCCCGTTCTACTCCAAGGAGGCTCACTTCCCTTCAATAGCGCCGCCGTCCACCGACAAGGTTTTCTCCATAACCCTGCCTCTTTTAACAGGAAAGAATCTAGCATAATCACAGGGCAGGAAGTATTTATTAGAAGCCAGGGAGAATAGGTCTCCCTTTCTGGCCTCTTCATTTTGTGGGGTGTTAAGTCATGGGGGGTGGGGAGCAGGGGGCGGGGGAGAGGCAGATATCTGCTTGGTATGATATCTGGTTGGTGATATTTATAAGTAGCCAGCCAGAGTAGCAAAGTTGCCCCACACACACATCCTGAAAAAAAAAAAAAAAATTTTTTTTTAGCCTAAACAAGGCCAAAGGAATATTAAAGTTTCACTAGGGAAGAAATATGGCCGCTGCCAGGAACTGACTAGTCATAAAACCCAAGGCATTCAGGCGTCCATCATCGCCTGCCTTTTAATGACTGAACTAAAAGAAGAGACATCAGTTTTCAAAATAAGGTTATAAAAATGCTGTGCACAGATGAGGCCTCCAAATATTTTGATAGTACCCGAACAAAATTGCATATATATACATATATATATATATATACATATATATATATATGTATATAATCATTGAGACAAATCACAAAACATATGTTGTTATGTTTTGCTCTAAAAACCATGAAGTTTACCCAGAACCCTATTATGGTAACTGCTTCACTTTTCATGCATTCCTAAATTACCATGTAATCTAAAACCTTGTTTTCAGCGGCCCTATATTGGAAAGTCCCTTCAAACTAAGCAGGATGATGGCAGGCTCGCTCACATTCAGAAAGAAACCTGCCTTTGCTGCTGAAAATGAAAGTGGGATTTATCAGATAGACTCCTTTAAAACAGTCACCACCTTAGTGACACACGGGGCCTGACGCATCCAGGAAATGCCGAGACCAGGAATTATGCTTTAAGCTCTCTGCATTTTCAAACACATGGATAGTTGGTGTAAAAATATATTCTTTTCCTGCAGGGACGTGACTGTAATTAGTGTGTGCCAAAACTCTCTCTCTCTCCCGGAGATTTCATTGTCTTATCTCTTTGCAGCATCTTAATGCGATTTTATTTTACTTTGTCAAAGTCCTATTAACATAAATGTGTTCTCCATAGCAAACAGTGTTCTTTTTTATGCAAAACAGGATTCAGCTGACTCTAATAAAACAGCTTGCAGTCTATTAGAGTACAACAGTAATGTGCTTATTTTGTTTGTCAAATCAAGACCGCCGTCAGAAGGCTCTAGACAAAGATTTGTCTTGTTTTCCAGAATAATTGCCAGGGTGGGGCTACGTTATGATCTGTAAATGAATAGTATCGCTTAGAACAAACACTTCATATATCTTTTATCTTCCCCTGCACACAGTTCTGAGTTTTTCTTTGAAATCTTTGCTCCACTTTTCCACATAAGTCATCAGAATGTTTCCAAAGAATTTTAACTGCCAGATTAATTATATCTTACAAACAAAGATAGATTGCTTACATTCTTTATTCAGAAACCCTGCCAGTATGGAGCAACTGGCAACAAATTAATCTCTTTTGCAACCCTACAAAATGTTTTGCTATGAAAAGGCCTGGAAGGTAAATGGATCCTTTAAAAAAAAAAAAATCAGGTTGCTCATTCTGAAAGGCTAATCCTAAGCACAGAACAGAGGAGTAAATGAATCTAGCTACTCCCTAACTTTGCTCTTCCTTTTCTTTCTTTCTTTTTGTTTTTTGTTTTCTTGGTTTTTTGTTTTGTTTTGTTTTGTTTTGTTTTGTTTTTGTGTGTGTGTGTGTGTGGTTTTTTTTGTCTTTTGTTTTTTCCTTCTTCTTAACAACTAGGTTACAGCCTTCTGTTAATGGATTCAGTTAATTAAGTATTGCTGTGACCTGGTGGCAATTTCTGAAATCCAGAGAATTTTTCCCTCTTTTAAGGTCTGCCTCCCCCACGGGGCCCCGGGTGTAATCTGTTTGCAGAGAGTCTATGTATGTCAGCCCTGCTTCCCTTAGAAGCTTCTAGAATGTTTTAATAAATTTATCAACCGAAAAAAAATATTACAAACATTTCATTTCCTTTGACTCAGGCACACCACACACACACACACACACACACACACACACACACACACACACCACTGCCTTCATTGCAAATTCTTGCCAGTATGAATCACCCTAAGTAATGTTTGCTTTAACTTTAGTGTGGTTCAACAAACAACCTTTATATGGCTGGACTTCAAAGGGAGGAGAAATGAAGGTTGGAAATATGATAGGCGTAATCTATTATTAGGCATGAAACACTAAACCACTTTTAGCTATAACTCTAAAACCTGCATAATCTTAGGTTTTTTAACATAATGTGTATTTATTGTGCCTTCACTCACACAAGCATTTATCTCCCCGTGTTTGTGAGAGAAATACTTTCCACTGTAGCGTGGGCCACTACTTGGCTTAATTTTTCCTAATATTTAATTTAGAAAGGGGAAAATGGTAATATTATAACAGGATTCTCATGTGTCCCAGCCAAAATACTTAGTGTTCCTCTTTGAGTAAAATTAATCTGTTACCAGTTCCCTGACCTGCAAGTCAGGTTTCAGTAAACTAGGCATCCAGGGAGGAGGGCAGAGGGAGGGGGTAAGCTAGGCTGGCTAGGGAGATAAGATCTCTTTCTTTGATTAAGGGGGGGTGGTGTTGGCGGGGGGGGGGGGGGGGGTGGGGGGGGGAGCTAAAAAAAAAAAAACCGAATGTCTCAACCCAGCCATGCCTCCCAATGGCAGAAAAATAAGCCAAAAGTGTATCCCAGCAGTAATGGTTGAAGACATTTATTAGCTCCGTCCATAACAACATTCACTGCAGGGAGAGCAATTGTTAAAAAATCTGTACTGCAATTATTTCTTTAATGATGGGGGGGGGGCGTCTCCAGCTCCTTATTTCTCTCCTTCTTCACCCTCCACAAACATTGGCACTTAAAAAAAAAAAAATCTAATGTTATGAAATAAGTCAGAGAGCTTGTAGCTCAAGAGAACCGGAGACAGCACTGGGAATGTATGCATGCGCAGAAACAAAAACACCGTCGGTAACATTTTGTTCTTGATTAAATTTGCGCTCCCTAATACAGTAGATTAAAAATAAGTCCAACTGTTAAACGCATTAGTGTTCAGCCGTGGTTCTGGTGCCAGAAAAACCGATACTGCTTCAGACCCAGCCTCTCTCCACTAGACTTGAGGAGCCAGGGGAAATCTGACCCCTCTGGAAACCCGAGCCCCAAAGTCCATCCATGACCCTGCAGTTTGGGGATTCCTTATTTTCGTCGGGTGATGAAATCTCAGAACCATCTTAATATTTTCTCACACTGGGTCAAAAACTCGGCGTCTCTCGGCGAGGCTGTAAGAAAATACGGGCTAGGAAAACGGAGGATGGATTGCTAATGGCTACAGTCAAGACACTCCAGAAGGAATATGAAATGAAGTTGTTCTTTGGTGTACAGGGAGTCGTGAAACTTACATCTTTTAAAAAGAGTTGTAAGCCATGACCTCACGCCAACCCCCCACACTCCTCCCACCCCCACCCCGAAGAATTTTAAGAGACTGGAAAGACCCACAGTTCAGAGTGGGTGCTCCTCCTTACAAGGCATCCAAATTTGGTTCTCAGCACCTACATCAGAAGGCTCACAACCGCGTGTAATTCCAGCTCCTGCACACCTGATGCCCTCTTCTGGATGTAAAGGCACCTGCCCTCACACATGCACACACCTCCACACACTCACCTCCACACACACAGCTACACACACACAGCACTAAAAATGAAATCTCTCTCTCTCTCTCTCTCTCTCTCTCTTTTTTTTTTTTTTTTTTTTTGGTTTTTCGAGACAGGGTTTCTCTGTGTAGCCCTGGCTGTCCTGGAACTCACTCTGTAAACCAGGCTGGCCTCAAAGTCAGAAATTCACCTGCCTCTGCCTCCGGAGTGCTGGGATTAAAGGTGTGCGCCACCACGCCCGGCTGAATAAATCTCTTTTATATATAAAAATAACTATTTAATGGGGCAGGATTTTGAAATGTGTCCTCAGAATTTTGGAGTGTGTGACACTCCGGAGATCATGGCTGACTTGTCTAGCCAATGGGGCTCTGTGAAGTTGGAAAGAGAGTCTGGCCAGATTCATGATGGGCCGGCCCAACCTTGCTGGACATGTAGAATGTACAAATTACCTTCCTCCCCGGTCTGTCCATTGTTGTGGAAGCCCATGACCCTTTGAATGTATTCAAAAAGAAAAAAAAAAAAAAATGGCTTCCAGAGAGACAGCTCAGCAATTAAGTTAAAAGAACTGCAGTTCATTTACATCAGGCCTCTTACAATCAGCTGTAACTCCAGCTCCAGGCGGACCTGCTACCTCTGGCCCCTATGGGTACCTGACTTTGTGTGTGTGTGTCCATGTGCTCACTCGCGCACATGCGTGTGCATGTGCATATATGTGTGTGGGGGGGTGTTCATGCACATGCATGCACAGATAAACAATTTAAAACTTTTTTATTTAAAAAACAAAACTAAACTAGTAGATTGAAAACTGATATGTTTCTCAGATAATTATATTAATATTCTTTATCTAAACTGTGCTATCCCTCCCTGTATTTTTTTCCTAGTATGTATCTTGGTAGTATCACAAATACCAGCTTTCCTGCCTCACTCCCTCTTCCCACAGATTCCCCCCACCCCCATCCCTGTTCCTCTGCTCTACCCCTGACATATTTTTCTGGTCTTTGGTCACTCTGGTTTAATAAGTTACCTGTTGCTGACACTCCATGTCACACAGATGTGCTCTCTTCTGCTGTGACATGCTTTCTGGAGGCGGGGGTAGGGTGGGGAGAATGGGGCGGTAACATCTGTAAATTTACGAAGTAATAACTTCCCAAAAGCCATGCAGATAGCTGCAGATATTGCCAGGAAAAAAAAAAAAAAAAAAAAAAAACAGTTAATTGAAACTATTTGGGGCATGCAGTATCGAACAATGAGGCGGTTTCCGAGCAACACATATCTAAATGCGGCTTGCCAAAGACCTGCACACATTTAATTTGTTCTACAAATTTGGTTAACCCAATAAAGTGTAAACATCAAACACTGGCCGTAGAGAGCATTAAACATTAACCAATGGAGACCTTAAAGACTTAGGCAGAGCATGGAAATTAGAGAAGAAGAAGATGGGTTAAGCAGCTCTGGGAAATTAGGTTAAGAATTCAAAAGGGAATGTTTGTGGCTGGGTTTTTTTTTTTTTTTTTTAAATACAGTACAAACTATTTTGAGATTGGTAATCATTCGTCTCTGTGGACAGGGCTATTTTCCCCTTGGGATCATATTTTTAAAATCAAGCAAACATACCAAAGTCAATTTGATTTTCTGATTGTTCTCCGGGATGAAATGTATTACCACCCAAATGAACCCTGAAAAAGGGTATTTCAATGGCTGTTCCCAGATCTATGAACCCTGGGATGGAACTGTGCCTTTTGCCCATTTTTTGTGTTTATGAGTGCTTCACAGGGCTTAGCCTAAAGCTCAAACCCTGTTAAAGTTCAATAAACCTTTGTTGAACGACGGAATGAAAATGCCTTCCAAGGAGATAAAAATGGCTTTCAGGCTCGCCCATCCACATGTGTTCTTTACCTGAGGAAAGCCAGTCTTCTCAAGGAGAGCAATAAATGCCTAAGTCTGAAAAAGAAAAGAATATCATGTTCCAGTCATTATGTCCCAAGTGTTCACGGCCCAATGAGCCTCACTAAGTAAAACCCTGCAGGGTAAAAACAGTTTTTCCTCAGGAGAATCTTTGGTACATATTCTCCTCCATGTTTTGCTAAGGTCCTGGGATATAGCAGCTGACAACTCTTAACAACCTTAGAGAACTCCCGACGATGCAAGAGTTAAAATATCACTGGACCAAGCTTTCATCCCGAAGAAATTAAGTATAGCGACTCATTTTCTTAGGGTTCAAAATGGCTCATGATGACATAAAATCCAGAAGAACCCCTAAGGGTTCTGATGTACTTTGGGTTCTCCTAGAAGCACACCCCGAGGCCACTTGAGGGCAAGCAGTTAGTTTGAGAGGCACAGAAAAATTCTAGTTGTGGGGTCAAAAAATGAGATGAGACATAGGAAGCGCCCTCTACCGGATGTGTTGTCGAATCGGCTACCACCGAATCGGCAGGCACCTGGATAATATTTACCAAAGGAGGACTTCGGGGAATCAGAACATACGCCCCAGAATTATCCCACCCAAGAGTAGGTGCTGGGCATTGATACATCGACTGCCATTGGTCTTTGGGTACATTTATTCTTTTTAAAAGCAGTCATTTCCCTTCACTCGAGCTGGCCGTGAGGATCATCGAAGCAGGCCGGCTTTTGGTCACGGCTAAGGAGACAACGGAGAAGGGAACAAACAGTAGGGAAGCTGGAGCCATCAGAGTCAGGGGCTATGAGATGGGATTGTCCCAAGGAGCCCCTTTGGTAAAGCATCTTAATGTAGCCGGTATCGGCTGAGAAGCATGAATGCAGTGCTTTTGTGTGTGTGTCCGGCATGATGACTGCTAATAATATATTATAGGAACTTCATCAGAACTCCGCTGATGTGATCTGCTCTGTGTTTAATGTGGAAATCTCTCTGATTTTTTTTTTCAAGAAGCTACATGGTATAAGCTCGGGCTTAGGATGGAACAGACCAAACTTTGAGTCCAGGACGTTGAACGAGTTAAGTCATCTTTGAGATGTTTCCTGTTTAGAAACAACTAACCCAGACCCCTCAGAGCTCTCAGAGGCCAAACCACCAACCAAAGAGCATACATGGGCTGGTCTGTGGCCCCCACTACATATGTATCAGAGGACTGCTTTTTTTTGTTTGTTTTTTGTTTTTTGTTTTTGTTTTTCAAGACAGGGTTTCTCTGTATAGCCCTGGCTGTCCTGGAACTCAGGCTGGCTTTGAACTCAGAAATCCACCTGCCTCTGACTCTCAAGTGCTGGGATTAAAGACATGCACCCGAGGACTGGCGCTTGGTCCTGAGGAGGCTTGATGCCCCAGCAAAGGGGGAATACTAGCAGGGTGAGGTGGGAGTGGGTGGGTGGATGGGGGCACCCTCTCAGAAGCAAAGGTGAGGTAAAGAACTCATGGAGGGGCACCAGGAAGGAGGGCAGCATTTGGAATATAAATTAATGAAGAAGAAGGAGAAGAATGAGAAGAAGGAGAGGAGGAAGAAGATGAGGAAGAAGAGGAGGAGGAGGAAAAAGAGGAGAAGGAAGAAGGAGAAGGAGAAGGAGAAGGAGAAGGAGAAGGAGAAGGAGAAGGAGAAGGAGAAGGAGAAGGAGAAGGAGAAGGAGAAGAAGAAGAAGAAGAAGAAGAAGAAGAAGAAGAAGAAGAAGAAGAAGAAGAAGAAGAAGAAGAAGAAGAAGAAGAAAAGTTTATTTCATGATATTAACAATATAAGGGTGGAAAAATAGACACCACTAGGTTTGCCAGTTACTGACCCATGGTAAGCGATCAGTGCTGCTGGAATAGCTACAGTCCGTGCTTCAAACCAATCCCACTTAGTTTCCCCAGTACTTACAGATCTTTAAGCAAACTTTTTAGCCTCTCTGACAGGAGGCCGTAATACAGACCGTACCATACCGTCGACTGCTTTTTCTCTAGAATCTGGATGTTAAGGGACTAGGGAAAGGGTTCCATCAGGCCACTCAGGCGTGAGGACCTGAGTCAATTCCCTGTCTACCCAGGGAAAACAGGGGGAGGAGCTGTGTGCAGCAGCACATGCCTGTAATCCCAGCCCTGAAGAAGCAGAGACAGGGGGATCCCTGCGGTTTGCTGGCCAGGCAGTCTACCTGAATCAGTCCAGCTGGGTTCAGCGAGAGCTTCTGCCTCAGAAAATAAGGTGGAGAGCAACAGAAGAAAATAGCTGACACTGACGGCTGGCATGCCTGCACACACATATGCACACATGTGTGCACCCACATATACATACACACACATGCACACACATACATAAACAAATACACACATACATACAGACACATGCATACATACACACATATACATGCACATATATACCTATACAGTTACATACATACATATATATACACATATACACATACATACGCACATACATATATATACACACACATACACATATACACACATACACATATATACATGTATACATACACACACATACACACATCATACATACACACACATACACAGACACATATAAAGCCCTAAGCAAATGCCATAAGAAGTCACATTAAGAAAACATTTTACAGTTTACACAGTTTTTCTCATGTTCATTGTCTTATTTTTTGAGAAGCAAAGAGACTTTGACCTTAAAATTTTTTGTGTAGACATGTTCTCCAGCTCCACGCATAACTGCAAGTCTATTTTATGTTAGGCTCATACACTATAAAATAACCCGGAGACCTACAAAGGCTATACGTGGGTGCCATGAATAGGGTGCCATAAATACATGAGCTATACATAGGAAAACTAGCTTAAGCCAATGATGGTTATTTAGGCTAGGAGAGGCATTGATCATCAGGGGCATGCCCACGTCGGTCCCGTGGGCTTGTACTCAGGATGGAGCGTCTCTAGATTATGAATTAATCCAGAGGAAAGTTTAAAGAAGGAACTACTGCGTGACCAATGGCATCTGCATGGGAGGTAGCTGGAGTGGGTGGGCAAGCAGGACCTCTGGACACTAGTCAGAGAAATAAAAGCCCTATCCCTGGGGGCTGGAGTGCCTGATAATCGGAATGTCTCACCCCTAACTACCTGCCAGGCAAAGGTACAAAGATACATGTTCTTCTTCTCTGTCTATTTCACAGATGAGAAAACTGAGGTCTGCTGCAAAAAACCCAGGAGCCCATGCTCGACTGATGCCGGGATTTTAAATCCCCACCCAATACTCATTTTCTACAATACCGCAACACTTAATACCATGCAGACTATACTACGAACTAGGGATGCAACTCAGTCAGCAGAGTTCTTGCCTGCCCGGCATGAGGCCGTGGGTTCAAGCCTCCCCACTGCATAAATAAGGCATGGAGGTGCACACTTTTAACCCTAGCACTCAAGCGGTGGAGGCAGGAAGGTCAGAAGTTCAGGGTCATCCTCAGCTACACATCAAGTTCAAGGTCAGCCTGGAATTCAGGAGACACCGTCTCAAGCACAAACCCCCACACACGATACAAGTAAAAATCTAATGTATAATATATATTTCTAAACCTTAGGCATCTATGGGGAAAATCTTTTACAACTAATTATCACCAGTTCATGGATTCACCACTGAAATCAAATCGTGGTGTCCAAAGAAGACTAAAATCGCGGTCCTTCACTTTCCAACGTCTCTTATCCTAAGGTATTTCTACTTTTCCAGGGGAATGCAGCCAAGTTAACTCGAATACCTTTAAGTAATTAGTGCAACTATTTTTCCCCCCTCTGTGTGAGTTTTCCCTTCGTTACATCTCAATGAGCTTGTTTTAAGTCAGGGGATCTAAGAATCAAATCATAATTGGAAACTTGCTATTCCCCCCACGGAGTGGCTGAATGCCTCCCTTAAGCTATGACATTCACTCCCAGATAGTTTAGAATCTTTAGCAAAGCCAGAGCTCAGAAGCATCGCAGAACCCTCTGCAGGTCAGGTTTAAGCTGATAAGTGGAGGAGCTGACCTTCAAAGGCTATAGTTTTGATTTTAGGCCATGCTCACCCACCAGGATGTGCCAATTTCCATGTCCTCAAAGCTTGGTATCCCTACCCCCACCCCCACTCACTTCTCCTTACACAGCCCCTACCACATGGGCCAAACACACTCTTTTCAGTATTGTAAGCTGCATTTGTTTTGATGCACTTTAGCAAACTTACTTCTTAGGAATGCTTGAGAACAGACTTAGATTTTAAAATAAGAGGAACTCTCCAAAACGAGCCTGGTTGTGATAGAACAGGACTTAAAGTTGGATATATAATTGCACAAGGCATATGATTTCAATTCCTCAAGTTTGATTTTTAAAATTTCTTAGAAAGTGTATGTTAGTAAAAATTGTATTCTTGGTAAACAAAATATTTTATTTAAAAATCCATTACTTCGTAAGTGTTAAAAGAGTAGACCAGATATCAAATGTAATCTCTGCCTTTCTAATTCTCTAAAAGCAGGAAGTGTTGCATGTATTTTCTGGGGGAAAAAATGAATATTGATGGTTTTTCATTCATCATGGGTTTGATATAGGGCTGCATTGTTTTTTTGTTTTTTGTTTTTCTTTTTTTCTGGCCATTGTCTCACTGAAGTCCACAGCAAGCTGTTGCTATGGCTAGTATTCTGTTCTATTTATAAATCAGGAAGTTAGGTCCGGAGAAATTAAGGGGCACTTCCAGGGTCATAGAACTGAAGAATGTCCACAGCAGGATTTTAGCTTTTTCTCACTCTAAGTTGAGAGTCTTGTGCTATATCCAAACCCATGATACAAATTATTTAGGTAGACATCCAGACATATATATCTCTGTGATAAGAACATTTGTTCTCGATTTTGTAGGGGACTAGAAAAATAATAGCATTTCCCTTTCCTAAATAAATCTATAGTGGGATGCCTGATTGTGTTAGAGGAGTAAAGGGTCAGGGGAGTACTGGGATGCTCTATCTAAAGGAAGAAGGGCTGAGCTCCCTGGAAACTGGGCGGATGGGATACTGGGTCTCCCTCCGGAGACGTTTCCCACAAGGCCTCAGTCCAGGTGTTTTGACTAAAGCCTGCTTCCACTTAGTTCACCGGGGGTATGGTTGCTTATCTTTAGCGTGTGCGTGCCTAGATTGCTCTGAGCACAAATTGAAAATCTCCAGCAGGCAGAATCAAACTCACAGAAGTTTGTTTTGCCTCGTCAGGTCAGCCTTCGCATTCAGCAATAAAGAGGCTCCTCTAACACAAACGCAGCTCCTGCTTCCCTGTGGCCGCTGCCACATTGAACCCATTGGTAACACACTAGGGGATTCATGCACTCCGGCAGGAACGGGATGCACTGCAAAGCAGGGATGCGTAGGGACCGGGAACGTGGCCCAGGGGGCGGGGGGTGGTTAATTGTCAGCCTTGTAAGCATGAAGACCCACCTGAGTTCAAGTTTCAAGACCTCCATTAAAAATGGCAGATGTGGTTGCAGGCATTTGTGTTCTCAGTACTGAGGAAGCAGAGATGAGTGGCTTCTACCTTAGCCTACTTGGCAAGTTCCGGGCCAGTGGGGTGGGGGGAGTGGGAATTATCTCACAAATGTGGGGGTAGGGGTTCCTGAAGAATAATACACCAATACACCGGTGCTTGATCTCTGACACTGCATTTATGCGCGCGCGCGCGCGCGCGCGCGCGCACACACACACACACACACACACACACACACACACACACACACACACACAGCTGAAGCGGGTATCCCACCAATCCACTGATGGCGCTGCCTTTGAAAGCAGCTACTGGAGTCACAAGGCTGACCTTTGGAGTGGGAGAAGTTGAACGCCAACCAGGAGGAGCGGAGATTCCACAGAGCAGCCCAAGTCATGCCAGGTGCCCCTGTTCCTACGGGAGGCATTTTTCCTCCCTCTAGCTTTGGTCTCTGTCACAGGCTCCATTTCCATCATTAGCGATGAAAAGAAAATATGTGTGAGCGCCAAGAAACGTCTCTTTCCTTGAAAACACACGGAGGTCATTGCTTGTGCCTGGGCCACAAAGTGGTGAGGCAGTTGCCTGAGCCGGCAACTCATTAAACTTCGGAACGAGGTCCGTCTTCTGTGCGCCTATGTGTTTTCAAGCTGTTTTGTGACACATTGTCAGAAATCAGGTATCCAGACTCTCGTGCTCTGGCTTTCAACGGCTGCTTTTGCACTTCCCTTTCACACAATTAAACACCCTACGCTACTTAACAGAGCAATAACTCACACATCAATAAAGCAATAAATAATTGTGCTGAGCCGGACTCTGGGGCCTAAGCAGCAACTGTGAGCAATAGTTTGGATTCATCAATGGGCTTAGATAATAGAAAAGCAAAAGCCTGTCAAGGACTGGAGAGAAACCTTCCAGATTCCTAAGCTATGAATGGATGCTAGCTCCCAGGAGGCTTGCAAGGAGAACACCAGCAGGAGAGCTAGCCCAGAGGTCAACCATAGCAGGGTTTTTTGTTTTGTTTTGTTTTGTTTTTTGGGTTTTTTTAAAGATTTATTTATTTATCTTATGTTTGTGAGTAGACTGTTGCTGTCTACCGACACACCAAAAGAGAGCATCAGATCCCATTACAGGTGGCTGTGAACCACCAAGTGGTTGCCCAGAATTGAACTCTGAACCTTTGGAAGAGCAGTCAGTGCTCTTAAGCACTGAGCCATCTTCTCTCCAGCCCTCCTCTCTCTTTCTCTCATAGCTTAGCTGGACCTCATAAATCTAAGGCTCTGGAATCAGAATCTGGGAACCTGGATTTTATTTGTACATATGTGTGTATCCATATATGTGCGTGTATGTTCCTGTGTGTATGCATGCACACATTGAAATGTGTGTGCACACCTATAGAGGTCAGAAGACAATCTACTTTTTGTTATCTCACTGGTCAAATAGGCTACTGTGGCTGGCCAGCAAGCGCCAGGTATCCACCTATATCCATTGGCCCAGTGCTAGGATTACAAGTGTTGGCCCCCATGCCCAGAGGCCACCCATGCCCAGGGGTCACCATGCCCAGTGGTTTTCAAACACTAGGATGCTGGGGACCAAACTCAGGAGTTCATACTTACTTGGCAGGTACTTTACCAACTGAGCCATCTCTCCACCCCAGAAACCTGCTTTTGTAATATGCCCCTAGATGATTCTGCTTCGTGGCTCATGCAAATTTGTGTTTTGGAGTCCACAGGGCCTCTGTGCAGTTGAGCCTGGCTAGTTTTGCCACATGGGATCACCATGCCACTGCTTTCAAGGTCCCATGCAGCTTACAGTGTAGAATAGATCTCAGGGTTTCTAGTTTTAAAAATAAGCCATGGGTTTGTTTGTTCAGTAGTCAGAACCATAAGGGGAGGTCCTCGTGTATTTAAACTCAGGGTTTAAATTCTACAAGTAACTGCCTCTGTTACTTTTTTCTATTGCTGTGCTAAGACCCCATTAAACAAGGCATCTTAAAGAAGAAAAAGTTTAGTGGGCTTATAGTTTAAGAGGGGGAGTTCATGACCATCATGGAGGGGCATGTGGAAGCAGGCAAGAAAGCATGACTGTCTCAGAGAGCTTATGCCACACCCACTCCAGTGAAACCTGTGTGGCAAGCCCAAAAGCTTATCCAAAGTCCTGAGGCATAAAGTTTCTTGGAAACTTGTCTCCTGGAAAGTTTCTGGTGCCCCATAAACAGATATATTTCAGATTTGCCTTGCTATAGTTGATGAATGGTTCTGTGTGCTTTCTTTCAGTATTGTTTTATTATAGGTGCCTCCAAGGAATGATTTGTCAAATACCTAAATTAGGTTGAACTTTATTCTCTGGCCTTCACCAATGTCCTAGGCAGTCCTTGTGCTGACCCTGGGCTTGGAATTTTGTAAGAATGTTACTCATTCAGACGAAATGCCCCCAGTGTTGATAGTTAGTAATCAGGCATCATGCAATTTGCTGGATAGGAGCTATAAATCTCAGAGCTCCTTCATAATAGTAAACTTAGAATTCTCATTACAGACATGAATGGCAGCCTACATTACAAAATAGTAGAAAGAAGGTGGGTTGCGGTTTAAGGAGGAACTAAAGTATTGTATTATTTGTGAAAGGCTTAGTAGAACGGGACTCCCCTGTGCATGTTTTTCACTAGGCCCAGAGGAATAGCATAATTAGGTATTTACTAAGGGACCCCTGGTGGTGGGTTTAACAATAGACTAGTATTATACCTGGGGGTATCAGCCCTTTCACCTGGCTCCTGTGAATAGCTGATTTTAGATAGAGCTGATCTTATCTCAGTTGTAAACACTGCCTGGTTTCTGATAGCTTTTATGTATGCATTTTCTCTATTTTGTGTAAAGAGCCATTATGCACCTCAATGTACCTTGGCTGATGTATAGCCTAGCTTCCTTGTTTTTCTTCTGTATTATAAGTCTGATGCTACTTTGAAAAATTACACTCAGATAAAGCACTCTCTCTGTGTCAGTGTCTGTTTGTCACTTTTCGACAACTCCTTGACCACCTGAGTACCGAAACCCTGATTCCACTGCAGTTGAGGAACCTGACTGAGTCCATTCCGTGGCAAGCTTACATGTCAAGATAACTGTGAAGCTGAGAGATAGAGCTACCTGGAAATGACAGGGACTTTTGAAATCTCAAAGCACTCCCTAGGGAGACACCTCCAACAAGACCACACCTCCTAATCCTTCTCAAAGAGTTCCATCAACTGAGAACTCAAATATATGCACCTATGGCAACCATTCTCACTCAACTCAACACCCTAGCATTTCCTGAGCTAGTCCAATGAAACAAGCCTAATCTTTCCCTTGTTGAGATGCACCATTCACTCTGCAAAACACGAGGAATCTAGACACTCCCCTACAGGAAGTTCATAACTACCAATAACTCCAAATCCAGGGGATGTCGTTCCTCTGACCTCCTTGATTACTTGTGCTTATGTACATATCCATATGCATGCAGATCATTTAAAATAATTGCTTTTTTTAAAAAGAGAAAGGGAGTTGGAGAGATGGCTCAGAAGTTAAGAACACTGGCTACTCACGTAGAGAACTTGGGTTCATTTCCTGGCACTTATAGGGTGGCTCACAACCATCAATAAACCCAGGTTCAGGGAATCCAGGGCCTTGTTCTAAACTCTTCAGGCAACAGGCATGTATATAGTTCTAATACATATATTGGAGCAAAGCATACATATACAATAAAATTTAAATAACCTTAAAAAAAGAAAGGAAGGAAGGAAGAGAGAGAGAGATAAAGAGAGAGGGATGGAGGGAAGAAGGGAGGGATAGATCATACCCAAGCTACCTCTCCACTGGTTTCCACAGTGGTCAACTTATTGTAATCTTTTTTTTTTTTCAAGATAGGAATTCTCTGTGTAGCACTGGCTGTCCTGGAACTCACGCTGTAGACCAGGCTAGCCTCGAACTCAAAAATTCACCTGCCTCTGCTATAGTCATCTTCTTATGTATCTGTATTCACCCTCCCCATCTAGATTATTTATAGCAAATCCCAGACATCATGGTATCTTATCTGTGAATACTGTCTGCAGGGATCTCTAAACAGCAGTTTTTTACCTGTGGGTTGTGACTCCTAATATGCAAATATCCTGCATATTAGATATTTGCATTGCAATTCATAACAGTAGCAAATAACACTTAGACTGTAGCAGTGAAAATAATTTTATTGGGGGTCAGCACAACATGAGGAACGGCATTAAAGGGTCACAGCATAAGAAGGTTGAGTCATAAGAAGGTACATCTCTATTAACTTAGTTAAAATGTTAACATTAACTGTGTAATAGCATTAATTACAGCAATAACATTTTCCTAGGCATCTTGTGGTTTTTAACTGCACAGGTTCAAATCAGGACCAGAATAAGATCCATACGTGGATTTCATGTCTGTTAAATCTCCTTAAATCTAAATGTTCCCTTTCTCTACTTCTCCCTGGACACTCTATCCTCCATCCCCTTTAAATCTGCCTGCTATCGTATAGATTCTGCATTTTGCTCATACTCCTGTGATTCGCTGATTATGCCTCTCTTTGACCCATATGTTTCCTATATACAAGGTCTGTAGAGCCAGAGTCTTGCTCAATGATGGCTTTATTATTTATTTTGATCACTTGGCAACAGCATTTTAAAGGCTGATAAAAAAAATTTCTAAGGTTATTGGATGCTGATCTTTTTGTGATCTCTACTCTGTGTGGTCTTTATCTGAATCATGCATGGTTTTTTTTGCTTTGTTTTTGTTTTGTCTTTGTTTGTTTGTTTTTGTTCCTAAATGGTTTGTAAGCCATTAGGAGGACCCTGGCTGGGACTGTTGCATGAAATCTCATTTCAGTTGGCGATATTCTAATTCTAATAACTTTGTCATCTGGAAAACATATATGATGAAAATTCATCATCCATGCCCTGATTACCCTAAGGTTAAAGAAAAGCAAGATAAATTACTTACCTCTTTGTCACTTTTCAAGATGAGTTGATGTCTGTCTTATTTAAAGTTTCTATGGCTGTGAAAAACAGTATGACTGAAAGCAACTTGGGGAGGAAAGTGGGTTATTCTAGTTCATAATGGTAGTCTGACACCAAGGGAAGTCATGGCAAGAATTCAAAGCACGGAGGTAAAAAGGAAGGCCATAGAGGAACGCTGCTCAGTAGCTGGTCTATCATGGCTTGCCTAGTCTGTCTACTTATACAACCCAATATACCAGTCCAGAGGTAGTAGCATCCACAGTGAGCTAGGCCCACCCACATCAATCTGCAACCAAGAAAATGCATCATGGACTTAGAAGCACCTTCTTAGTTGAGGCTCTTCCCAAATGACCCAGCTTGTGTTGAGTTG
This sequence comes from Mus musculus, assembly GCF_000001635.26. Classification (NCBI taxonomy): domain Eukaryota; kingdom Metazoa; phylum Chordata; class Mammalia; order Rodentia; family Muridae; genus Mus; species Mus musculus. Next base: position 68,340,587 of record NC_000076.6, on the reverse strand, counting down.
ACATAAAACTAACCAGCTGTCTTAGGGTTTTATCACTGTGAAGATACAACCACAGCAACTCTTATAAAGAAGAAACATTTAATTTGGGTTGGCTTACAGTTTTAGAAGTTTAATTCATTATCATGATTGCAGGAAGCATGGTAGGGCACAGGCAGACATGGTGCTGGAGGAGCTGAGAGATATACAGCTTGATCCATGGGCAGCAGGAGACTGTGTGCCACCCTGGGCTTAGCTTGAGCATAGGAGACCTCAAAACCAGCCCCCACAGTGACACACTTCTTCCAACAATGCCATATCTACTCTAACAAGGACATACCTCATAATAGTGCCACTCTCTATAGGCCAAGCATTTAAACACATGAGTCTATGGGGGACCATACATACTCAAACCACCATACCAGCACAGTTCCATAGCATCATGGTAAGAATTTTTTCAACATTGTTGTGAACCTATGAATTTATCCAACTCAAAGCATTCTAATGTTAGAGTTTATGTTCTTAATTCTCTCAGAGTGAGATTGCTAGATGATAGAAATGAAGGTAGATAGAAAGATAGGGAGGGAGGGAGGGAGGGAGAGAGGGAGGGAGGGAGGGAGGGAGGGAGGGAGGGACAAATCATAGATCATAGAGATAGACAGGTGATATAGATGATATAGAGATAAATAATGATGATAATGGTGAAGATAGATAGATAGATAGATAGATAGATAGATAGATAGATAGATAGGGATGGGTGGGTGGGTGGATGGGCAGACAGATGATAGATAATAGAGAAATAGATAATGATGAAAGATAGACAGAAAGATAGATGGTCATAGATGACAGATATGTCTATGTAGATATGGAGACAACATCTGTGTCTAGTGGTACCTGGTCCTTGATACATGGAACTTGCGATTCTTGGTAACTTTTACCAGGATATGAAACTGTTCTCGGTGCCTTGGTCATTTACTACCCCAAATCTGATGTAACTACATCATTTCTAAAGAGTCCTGGCTTATTTTTGTGAGCAATTGTATTTAAGGATCACATTCTGCAGCTCCAATTTTATCTACGGCATTTGTCAAGCTCTGGCATAAGAGTCACACTGAATAAAAGGTTTGGGGTTCTAAAATATCCCCTTGAAAGTCACATATTTTGGTTTGCTGACAGATACCTGAGAAGAAGAACTGTAAGTAAAGATGATTGCTTGGGCTTTGGTTTTGGGGGTTATGTGTCATGACTGACCAATGTCATTGTTTCTCAGCCTGGGGTATAGAAGAGCATCATGGCAGAAGGCATGGCAGGGCGGAGCCAGGCTGCAGATGATGGGAGCGAGGTATGCATTACCAAGGCGTTTCCCTGGTGACCTACTTCCTTCAACAAGGAACTGTCTTAATAGGTGAGTGAGAGAAAGAAAATACCAATGTGTGGTGAATATGTAAAAATACAAAACCTCGTATCCATTAAGAAATCACAAATTTGAGCACTGATGAAATACTAGTTTTCAGCCTTCAATGTGGCAACATTTTTTAAATTTAGAACTAGACTCCAGATGGTGCCAGAGGTAACAGAAATCAGGAACTCTCACAGCCTGGTGTCAGGGATGTTAATTGTCCCAACTCTAAAGATTTCTAATGTGGATTTCTAATGTGTTGACCCCTGACTTTGCCATCCCATTTCTTTTAGAAATCCAGCACTCAGAAATAAAAGAAAATTACACGCACACACACACACACACACACACACACACACACACACACACACACTACATTTTGTTGCATATTGTTTTCAACCAAACTAGAGACAAGTAATAATTTATATGTCCACTGGTAGAAAGCTGGCTAAATAAATCATGATTTATGTCCCACTCTATGGAACATTATGCAGAGTTTTTAGCATTGTCAATATTGCCCTTATACATAAAAATACATTTTTCATATCTGCTTTTCAGATAGACTTAAATAATTATGAAGTTCTCAAGTTCTCATATTTTTCCATATTTGTGATAGATACACAAATAGATACATAAATAGGTAGATGGCAATAATGATGAAATGAAGATGATATTTAGATAGATTTTAGAAGTTAGATTGATGATTAATACATTATCGATGATAGAGAGATGATAGATAGATAGAAAGAAAGATAGATAGATAGATAGATAGATAGATAGATAGATAGATAGATAGATAGATAGACTGACTTTAAATAACTTGGAAAAGAAGCACAGCAGAAACTTCAGGTAGTTATCTTTCATAGATGGGATAGAAACATCACCTTTTCTACTTCAATTATTATTATTTTATAATTATCAATAATAACTGGTGACTATATGAATATTTTAACTCCCTTTCTCTGGAGGGGAAAAAAAAGGGAAAAAAGCCTCCATGTTAACACAGGTTGAGACAATATTGTTTACCAAAGAATCTGGCATGGATCAATGGAAGTCCTTCTTCCTAAACCCATCACAAGCCTGACAGGAGAGCACAAAGGCTTGGGTGTGATTGGCTGACCTCATCCATGCAATGGTACTAGCTTTCACACCCTCTAAGCCTCTGGGAACAATCAGCATCCCTCAGGTATCCCTCTCCCTTTCTACGGAGGTACCTTTCTGTACCATTGCCTGCTTCTCCTTGGGTCTCCAGAACCTTTCTCCCAACAAAACAGATTTTCCTAACAACAGAGACATCTTCAAAGAGTGTGTTTCTGGGCATTTCTACATGGATGGACCACAGTGCCTGTCCAGGAATCCTCAAGGACTTCATCAGCAGGATCTGCTAAAAGCATCTAGTTTGTTTGTGCTTGTTTGTTTTACATTATGGCCTCTTTCTGCTACACTTCAAACTCTTTATACAAAACTTCAACCTCTAATTTTTTCTTTACACTCAAGGTATAATGACTGTCCTATGATAATGATCCAATAGATACTTACAGATACTAAAAGACAAGGACTTCATCAGCAGGATCTGCTAAAAGCATCTAGCCCCGTAGGCTAAGCAGTTCCCAGCCTCTCCACCATAAATAACTGTTGTTGAACTACCCAGTGTATATCAAATAAACAAGACTAATAATAAATCTCCCTTGAATACATATTATTTCTTTCTATTTGGTTTCTCTACAGAACCCAGCCTGATACAAGCAGTAAGGAACAAATACAGAGATATGGTCTAGGCATGTGTTTTACTCTGTCATGTTAATTCAGCTCTGTCTCTAATCAGATTTTCAGTGATAAAGTGGAGGGGGTTGTGATAGCTGATGTTGCCTATTCCATAAAGCTCTAGAACACCTCTAATTTGTTTCTTGAAACAAAGGAATCTGGATTGGCTAATACTGCCTTCCCATCTACAAGCATTTCAGGGGCTCCTTGTTCCTGCACAATGATATGACTTTGGATAAGGTGTAAAGAATAGAAAAACCTTACAAGTTCTTGAAATGACCTTTTTATTATCAATCTGAAAACAGTGAACTCCTAAGTAACCCACCCTGTTTAATCACAACTGTCAATTGGACTGGATTTAGAGTCACCTATAAAATGCATCTCAGAGATGACTTTGAGTTCATTTCCAGAGTATTTAATTTGGGTGGGAAGAATTACCTTGAATGCAGATGCTATCATTCTATAGGTCAGGGTACCAGACTGAATAAAAAAAAATGAGCGAGCACTAGCAATCACCTCCATTTGCTGATTATAGATGTAATGTGAGCAGTTGCCTCGTGTTCCTTCTACAACGATGGATTGTACTCTCAAACAGTAAAACAAAACAAAATCTTCCTACACAAGTTGCTTTTTTGTCAGGTATTTTGTCATAGCAACAGGAAATGTAGCTGGTATTATACCCTTTCCAAATATCACACCCTGTAGATGTAGCTAGTATTATACCCTTTCCAAATATCACACCCTGTAGTTTTCCCTGTAGCATCTTTATGCTTTGTCTAGTGTAATTTTCCTTTATTGATTGATGGCTTGGGGGTTTGGGGGAGGGTTGTTTTGTTTGGGGTTTTGGTTTGTTTGTGCTTGTTTGTTTTACATTATGGCCTCTTTCTGCTACACTTCAAACTCTTTATACAAAACTTCAACCTCTAATTTTTTCTTTACACTCAAGGTATAATGACTGTCCTATGATAATGATCCAATAGATACTTACAGATACTAAAAGACAATTAGTCTGGTGGTGTGGCTAGTTGGTAGAGTAATCACTTATCATGTACAAAGTCTTTGGTTCAATACTGAGCACCCCACAAACCAAGCATAGTAATGTGTGCCTGTAATCCCAAAACTTAAAAATTAGAGTCAGAAGACTCAGGAGGTCAAGGTTATTCTCAACTACACAGCAAGTTTAAGACTTGTCTAAGAAAGAGGAAGGAAGGAAGGAAGGAAGGAAGGAAGGAAGGAAGGAAGGAAGCAAGCAAGCAAGCAAGCAAGCAAGCAAGCAAGCAAGCAAGCAAGCAAAGAATAAAGTAAGAAAAGGAAGGAGGAGTCAAGGAGGCAAGAGAGAGAAAAGGAGGAAGGGAAGATGAAGGAAGGGAGGGAGGGAAGGAGGGAGGGAGAAAGGGAGGGAAAGAAAATGTGTGCCAAAGAAGTAGATATCTACATGCCTGAAAGAATTCTCTATTTTCCTTCATATTTTCTTTTCCTGTTGATCTTATTTACAATTTTTCTGTAGTTTCTGCTTTCAAAGTGCACACACAGCCTGAACATGTTGGGATTAAAAGCTTTTGTAATTACCAGATACCATCAGAGTGAGATGTCATTCGTGATGAAATGTTCAAATGTTTCAGCAGTATTACTTAATTTTAATTAATTGTTGACGACCTTTTCAAAGAGCACCATAGACATCCCTATTTTCTTGAACAGAGTAGAAAGGGTTATAATGTACTGTTTTCCTGATGAGTTAGGCAATTCTGTGTGCACCAATTACTGTGTTCTAATATCATATAATGAAGCCCCTAGGGAGCCAGCAAGACAAGAATTGTCGGCCCCAACACTGAGACTCCTAAAGTTTGTTTCTCAGTATTTGATTCTTGGGTTAGAGCTCTGTGCTTCCCTATTCCACCATTAACTATCATCTTGTTGGCTTCATAAAGTAAGACCTGGCTCTCCTTGTTCATGTTAGGCTTTCAATAGATCACTGTTGGATTTGATGAATCCATTAAAAAGCAGAACTTTGTGACAGTTACTCAGTTGCTACTCTCCAAGTAAAAAGGGGTATTATCAACATGAGAACAGCGAGTGCACTTCAGAGCAGCCAGCCACAGAACAAAAGAAATATTGGAGGAGTTTTTGGTAGCCAGGCTTGTGAGATGCCATGAAAATACATGTGCTTCTTGTAGCATGCCAAGAGGCAAGCCAGGCAGGACTGGACAGTAAACTCGAACTCATTTTTCGATGAGTTCTTTTCAATCCTACCTCCTCGATACCCATGAGCTTCATATGGTGGCAGACATCAGACATCACTAAGTCACCAGGATCTCATCCCCTCCAGAAAAGGCCCCCAATTCTTGCAGACATCAGTCAGAAAGCCAGTGTTGATCGCTGAAGAATGACACCAGCAAATACAATATACGATCTTCCAGGACACAGACTTCACTCTAGGGAGACAGTATTCAGCAATACACGGGGTAGTCACCTAGTGGTCAGTCTACCAGGTTCTACCTGGAAGCCAGAACCATTTATATTCACTGGATGATTGCTAGGCATTGACCAAGTATTTTATTTTTACCTCACTGGGGGCCCAGCTATTAGTATGTTTTCTGTTGCTTTGATAAACACCATACCCAAAAGAAGCTTAGAAATGGAAGGGTCTATTTGGCTTACTGATTACAGTTCATCATGCAGAGATATCAGGTCAGACACTCACACAGACTGTGGAAGAACACTGCTTACTGGCTTGCTCCCTAGCTCATATTTAGATACCTCTCTTACATAGCCTTGGCCCACTTTCTTAGGATGGCACCACCCACAGTGGACTGAACCCTTCTGTATCAATTAACAAACAAAAATCTCACAGATATGTACAGAGGCCAACCCTTTGGAGGCAATTCTTCAGGTGAGGGCTCCTCTTTCCAGGTATGCCAGGTTGACAACCAAGATTGGCTACCACCCAATGACACAAGGAACATTATTCCCTCTACTTTGAAGAGCAAGGGGGGAAGCAACATCTAGAGGCTTTTTTATTATTTCCAAACAACACAGAGCTAGTAATTAGTAGCATTGGCAGTAAATCTTAGAGCCTGCCCGTCCCGTACTCCATAGACTCAATGCTGAACTATCCTTCTCTGGGCTGGGGGGGGGGGGTGCTTGCTAGCACTGAATATACTCTAACACAGATTGAACACCCACTTGGCAGAGATATTATAGAAAGGATTGAAGTATCAGATGGCGCTAAACCAAAAGACCATTTAAATCCCTGGCAATTCTGACAGCCTTGTATTTCCATGTGTTCTTTGAAAATAGACTTGCATAGATGAAGCGAATCTCATGACTCTCAAATGTCAGTAGACAAATTTGGAGGTTTCTGTGTGTTTGTAGTTTTAGGATAACATACACGAGGGTATTATCAATGATGTTTGCCTGAGAGGAACCATTTTATTGAATTTGTTTACCAGAGAAATGTGATGAGTTTAAAGAGGTAATTAGCTGGAAGCTAGGGAACTAAGCAGGCTCTAGAGCTGGCAGGACATGGTGGACAGTGTCTGTTGCCACATGGCTCATGTTTGGCTTTGGGGGTGGAGAGGTGGTGCAAGCATACCTGACCAAAACCCAGAAGAGCCCCATCTTGCTCAAGATAGACCAGTTTGCATCAAGATAGCTCCAAAGGGGAAGAAAGTCACCCTCAAATGATTTCTGAGCCTTTGAAGAGCCCCAGAATACATCTGTCACCTCATCCACATGGTCTTTCCCCATCATCCACTGTATTCATGGATTCATTCATGTTTCTCACTATCTACTGTACTCACAATCTCTTTCCATCATGCACTGTATTCAAGGTCATCTCCTGCAGGTCTCAGCTGTTCAGTATAGACCTTATCTCACATGACCATGGATTGAGCTGTGGGCTTTCAGGAAGCCTTGCACGCCATACTTCATGTTCCAGGAAAACGTGTGAATTCATCTCCATCCACCATATCCATCTTGTATTTCAAATATCAAAGAGCACTCTAGGTTGCCTCTACTTCTTTGTTAGTTTTTCTGTTTTCTACTGACCCAAGAAAGAGCAGACAAGAACAATAGTCACTAGGAGAAATAATAGCTCTTATCTATTGCCGACTTACAATCTTATTTGTTACCGAACTACAATGGAGCAGGCACTGGTTTAAGAACATTTGATTTTGCCAAGAGTGGTGGCTCACCACATGATGGTGGTTCCAGCACTCAGGAAGCAGAGGCAGGCGGATCTCTGTGTTCAAGGCCACCCTGGTCTATATAGCAAGTCCCAGAAGAGTCAGGGCTACACAGAAAAATCTGTCTATAAAAAAAAGAACAATTCATTCACTCACTCATTCATTCATTCATTCATTCATTCATTCTCTTTTCCCATTCACATATAAATAGCCTGACATCATTTTCAATTGCTTTTTCTTTTAAATACAAAGATTCTGAAGTCCTGAGCAGTGGTCTATGACTTGGTAAAAGTTACATTTCTAACACACATTGTAACCGAGATTCAAAACATTGAGCCCAAGTTTACCATCTCCGAAGGCCACGGTTTTTATCTGTGTATTGGTGTACACAGGACCAATCAGAGAGCATGCCTTCTCAGCCCTGACATCCAGTACCAGAATCCCCACAGTCACCATTAACCGGTGGAGCACCTCAGATCCTCCATTTCCCAGACAGCAGGTGCACTCACTTTCCCTCCTGTCTGAGTTACAAATATTTACCAAGCGAATAGTAAATAGCAGGCATCATTCTGGAAGAGGAGCATTGGGAGGGCAGATGAGAACTCGGCTCGTCAGCCCTACAGAAGAAAGACTATAACAAGAAAACAAATATTTAAGAAGTGGGAAAATGCTCTATGAAAAAGTCAAATATAAAAAAAAAAAAAAACCAAAACAACAACAACAAAACGGATAAGGATGGAGAGTGTGTTCATTTGTGGATGGTATAAACTTCAAATCATCAGGTGGACAATAGTCACAAACGTGTTTAAGGCTCCCTGTGCCCAGGATGGAAAGCACAGGCACTATGAAGGGCCATGTGGTGGGAGAGGGCAAGCACCTTTGATCTGGGATCCAGACGGTGGGGACAAAGCCTTTGTCATGGTTCTTATCTGGGCAAATGGGGAGAACTGGAATGTCTTAGTCAGGGTTTCTATTCCTGCACAAATATCATGACCAAGAAGCAAGTTGGGGAGAAAAGGGTTTATTCGGCTTACACTTCCATACTGCTGTTCATCACCAAGGAAGTCAGGACTGGAACTCAAGCAGGTCAGGAAGCAGGAGCTGATGCAGAGGCCATGGAGGGATGTTCTTTACTGGCTTGCTTCCCCTGGCTTGCTCAGCCTGCTCTCTTATAGAACCCAAGACTACCAGCCCAGAGATGGTCCCACCCACAAGGGGCCTTTCCCCCTTGATCACTAATTGAGAAAATGCCTTACAGTTGAATCTCATGGAGGCATTTCCTCAACTGAAGCTCCTTTCTCTGTGATAACTCCAGCTGTGTCAAGTTGACACAAAACTAGCCAGTACAATTGACCCCTTGTCAACTTGACACACAAACACATCACGAGTAACCCTCAACCCTTACATTCTTATTCATCCCCAAGGTCTAAATAACGTTAAATGTCCCACTGGAGAGAGTAGTAGCTACCTGATGGCTGTGTTTGTGTGTTTACTTAGTATCAAAAATGCCAAGCATCTATAAGTAGAGACATTGTTAAAAACAAACAAACAAACAAACAAACAAAAAAACCCTCATCCTTCTATCAGCCAAATGGGATAACTGTCAACTCTGATGACCTAATGTCACCTAAACCCAAGTCTCCAGACCAACTCGGGGCTACTTTTAATGAATACCAGTCATTTTATATGCAAATGACCCATCTTTTCTCATGTGTATGACATATCCATAATAGGGAGCCCAGCATCCTTGGCTATAAAAGGGGATAAACTTGAAAACTGAAGGGAGGGGAGGGCTTGGGAAGGGAGGGGAGAGACTAACATAACTCCCAAATAAAGTCCACGGGTCTCTTAAGTCTCCTTTGAACCATGAGACCTTCTTTGTGACTATCCCAGGAGTGATGTAATAACAGTCCTGGTCTAGCATGGGCTGAATGTGTCTTCAAGATGTGATGCTAACACCAGAAAGTTCTAGAAATGCAGCAAGAAGTAGACTCTGCTGGCCTCTAGCCTCTTGCTGTTTATCTGTTGAAGGGTTCTGGTTAGTTGTACCATATTGATACCACAGTTGGGCTGGGTGACAGCTTCTGTCTGTGCAGTTTGTTGTGTATCTCTGACCCTCGTGCTTCTTCTTCTTTACAAATTGAAAATTAGGTCCAAAATCTAGATCACATCCAGGATTAATATCTTGGCAAAGAGGGAAAAAATCTCCCTTTGTGGATGGAAATATGTACATCCATATGTTATGTCACATTGCATTGCTGTGGGTGTGTTCTAGGCAGTCATGGAGTGCTGTCTGCCTGTATTTTCAACTAGGCTAGGGAGAATATTAATCTTTGTTTGTTTGTTTAAATCGGACATCGATCAAAGCCTAAAGCAGCCACCTGTTCTTCCTGTTGGTGTGACTGACTTTTATAGGTCCACTGGGAAGCTGGACAATGCTGCCCCTGCCATCTGTGTGTCTCCTTCTCTAAGAATCTCAATCCCTCAGGGACATCATGACAGGGAAGATTAAAGGCAAGTTACCAGAAAACACACGTGCTGTTTATTCATCTATGTGAGTGTGAGGAGATGCGGTGACCAAGGGTGGCCTTCTTGCTTGCAGGAAGACAAGAGGTCACAAGAGAAAGGCCACAAGACAAAGGTAGTGAAGCCAAGAGGCAGGTGATACTTGGCATACAAGGTGGCCCTATCTCATCCCTTCTTAATGCTACAGCAGCCAGGCAGGTAGTTGTTGTGATGCTTCCATTCCTAGCACTGCAGAGGCAGAGGCAGAGACATGGAAAATCTCTATGAGTTCAAGGCTAGCCTCGTCTACAAAAAGAGTTCCAGGACAATCAGGGGTGTTACACAGAGAAACCCTGTCTTGGAAAACAAAAAGAAACACACAACAACCAAACTCCTACAGTAATCTCAGAACTTGAGCAGGACAAGGAATAGTAAGCCTTATTTTAGAAATGAAAAATTGTGGCTTCTGATGCCAGGGCCTTTGTATTTGAGGGAATCTCTTACTTATAACAAGTGGTGAATAATGAACTCCACATGTGGCTGTTCCTACCACAAAATACATGAGTTGCATAATTTATAAATAAGAGAGATAAATTTAGTCCTCATGATTGTAGATGTTATAGAAAGTTTGAGACTAAGATTTTTGCATCTGGTGAAGGTATTCATGTTGCATGTGACATGGCTGAAGGGCCAAGTGGGATGAGGGTTAATTCTTTTTGTGGCTGAAGAACAGAAGAGCAATGTCCACATAGAGGTGGTGGTACAGATGTATAATCTCAGCTACTTAGAGGCTATAGTGGGAGAATTGCTAGTTCAAGGTCAGCCCCTGGAATGCAATGAGACTCAGTCTTAAAATCAAAAGTTATAAAAAATTAAAAAAAGGCCGGACATGGAATGCGGTGGCAGAGCACATAAAGTACTTAGGATGCTGGGTTCCAAGTACTCCACCTGCCCCATTTAAAAATAAAATTGGTCAACTGAGTTTTATTTTATAATGTAGCGTTCATTTTCTTCTAAGCTATAGAAATAATTATAAGTTCATTGTCTTTTTAATGTGGCAACCAATGGGGGATGACTCAACAATTAATGTGCTGGGTGGATGTGATGGCTAGCCTGTCATTCTAACCTTGGAAGGCAGAGTCCAGAGATCCCCAGAGCAAGTTATAGGTAGAAGACTACTCCTATAAATGGTGAGCTCCAGGTTTGACTGAGAGGCTCTACTTCAGTGAGTGGAGTAATGCCTGACCTCAAACTCGGGCTCCCACACACTCTTGCACACATGTGCACACGCTTTTCACACATGTGCAAACACTCATTTTTAAAAGTGGATGCAAAAGTATGCTCCCTCGATTTAGATGTCTTAGCGGTGGACACTCCGGGTGTGATCTGAGTCACCTGGAGTGCTATGAGACCAACCGTCCCTAGAGTTGACTTGGGTCACGCTACTGCTCAGCTCTGTAGCCTCACTTTGCAACGTTATATATCACACTGAATGCTATTAAACATTTGATTAAAATATTATTTTTAGGGTCCAGACAGATGGTTCAGTGAAGAAGAAAAAATATATGACTTGAGTTCAGTTCCCAACACCCAGGACAGGTGACCCACAGCAACGTGAAACACCAGCTTCAAGGTAGATAATAATAATAATAATAATAATAAATCTTTTAAAGAATATTTTGCTTTGCTTCCACAGAGCAAGGTTTGCTTGCTTCCACAGAGCAAGGTTTGCCAGCTATATGAATGCAAACTCTGCTGTCCCCTTACTGGTTAGCTTGCTTAAATTTTACTGTCTGTTTCATATTGCTTTGTACCCTTTGTATGAAAAGAATGTGTTCTTATGCCCAGTACATCAAAGGTCCACTTGATTCTGCTCTCTCCCTAGCCCTGTTCATCTGATCAATCGTGAGACTTGCTGTCACAATACCCTGCTTTCTGCTACCTGTCTCTTCCTGTGCCTACACTAGTGCCACGATCCAGGCTCTCCCCAGCTCTCTCTCCAAGGAGAGCAACAGTTTTCCTAGGTTCTTGCCAGTAAATTGAACCTATCCTGTCCATTCACCAACCCTGGCCAGAGTAATCTTGCAAAAACTTCAACTGTGACACCCCTCATCCCTGCCTTTCCACAACTAGTGGCTTCTAGTGACACCCAGACTCCAGTTGAAACAAAGGGCCCTTGAATGGCCCCTTGCTAGCATATGTGGTAAAGGCTGGAAGGAAACGTCTCTGCCTCATGCACTCAGTCCCTAGCACTGGCCCTGCCCTCACCAGCCACCCTGCTCTGCTCCTCCACAGAAGCCCTTTCTCTAGCCATCCGATCACTTCAACAATCTCTTGTTCATTATTCAAAAACTCCTACCAGACACCAGCAATGTCTCCCCACTCCCTCCCTGCCCTCACTGGCCTCTGAGCATGTCACCAAACCCTTCTGATCTGTTGAACTGCCATATACCACCGCCCCTCCGTAACAGTGAGAAAGCCCGACACAGCGCTGGGTGATTTGAATCTCAGGATCACTCGCCCTTTACCCATTTGGCATTTCATGGGTAGTGAAGAAACAAGTCAGTGGACTCAACTAATCTACCCCAAGCCAGCCAGGTTCTTTGTGCCCTCATTCTCAGAACTCATTCTAATTTGACTCTTGGTTTCATTTGAGATTGAGGTAGCTAATTGCCAGATTACAATCATTGACTGAGCACACAAGCTGGGGACTTGAAGTGAGCGGTCTCGGCTCCCTCTCTACCCAGTGCCTGAATGTAGAAGGCATTATGCATGCTGCTCTCCTCCAGCCTATAGCCTTCTTCCATTACCTGAGCTTGATAAAATTTCTCACCACAGAACCATCTACCGCCACCCCCCACCCCCATGCTAACACTGAGCAGTGTAGGAGTGGAGTGGGCTATAGACATGCCCAAAAGTGGGGTTGGCACAGGACAAAACCTAAAGCCAGATAACTTACTGAACCCCTAAGCCACAATCACAGCTTCAGGGATTGGAACGAAAGCCAATAAGAGATTACAAATGACTCACGGCCTGGCCACAAAAGCAGAAAATATGCTAAGCAATGAAGGTAGCCATCTTGTCCCACCTGGTCATCAAGCCCAGTGCAACTGTGGAAGAGCTTAGTGAGGGAGGGAGAGGCAGCTGTAGAAAGGCACGCCTGCAATCTAGACTTGACTTTACATGAGTAAATCAACACACTTTTTTTCGTGAGCTGTAGTCTGTGAGCTGAGATCAGGGTTCCTATAGTTTGCAAACCAAGAGTCCTCCTCCGAATGCCTATAAAGAAAATGCAACTGGAAATAATTATTATAAACTGAAACTCGAAAGCACCACTTTAAACAAATTATAGCTAATAAAAAATACTGACTATGTTTTGAATTTGCAATTTTTCTAAGTGTTCTGTTTTGGTCACAAATTTTTAAGACCTAGCCCAGTGAAAAGAAAGGAAAATCCATATATACACTTGTGCAAACACACACATGTGCATACATGCATCCACACGTATGTTTATACACATTTATGTGCCTGCATACAGATACAATTTCTATAGTTCAATATAGGGTTTTAAATGAGTCTTCCTCACATAGGGAAGAGGTATACAAATCTTGTATGTGGTCTGTGGAGTCCAGCTTATGGATGGCTGAAACCAAGGGCTGCAATGAACACTGTACATCTCAGGACACTGACTTATAGATGCACATTGACGCCCTATGGTGAGGATGAATTTACAAATCAAAAACAGCAAGAGACTAACAGAAACAGAACACACAACAATATACTATAATAAATATGAATTATTTATTTCTGGAATTTTCCATTGCCTATTTTAGCTCACTGTTGGCTGTGCTGTAGCTGAAACCATAGAAAATGGAAGCACAGATGACAGTGGACTATTTTATTGCATTCTCCAAATACAAGGACAGTGAAAAATACTTTGTATTCATCGTGTTTTATAGAGTGGGAATATCCTGCCTAAGAAGAGATGCTACTGTGGACCTTCTACAAAGTAAATAGCCTTAACATTTAAAATGTCATTGATTTGCACTTATGTGAACGTGTGTGCATATCTGGTAGGGTTGTGTGCAGGTGTCTTCAAGGGTCAAAAGAGGGTATCAGATCCTCTGGAGCTGGAACTACAGGTGGGTAAGCTTTAGGTGCTAGCTTCCCAGCATGGGCAAAGATCAGTAAGTGTTCTTGACCACTGAGCGTTCGCTCAAGCCTCTTTATTTTGAAAGGCAAGTTAGTGCCCTAACTATAAGGAGGATACTCATCAGTCAGGGTTGCTTAAAAATCTGGGGGAAAAAAATCTGAAAGAGAGAGATGTCGGGTAGAACTCCCCAGCTGTGTAGAAAAAGTTTGGGAAAAAAAAACAAAAAACAAAAGAAAAACTCCTACCAGAACAATTAATTTATCTACCAACTATTTGTTTAGACTCCTTATGTCTAAACAAATTTATTTAGAAAACTTCTGGAAATGTTCTTACTCCTTGGAATATGACATGAAGCTTAGACAAAGTAGCCTGGTCTCTCAATAGTGTGACCTCTTGGAGTTTGGCTTTCTTCATGCTGTGCTAGCAATTGGGTACACAGAAGTAAATAAAACTGTCAATGTGGCCCTCCCAGAGCCGGGTCAAAGACAGTGTGGCTAGGCTTTTTTCGACTGCCACGTTCTGTTACTAGAAGAAAAATAAATGAGTACTCGTCCCTAGTAGACGTGGAATTTTGGTTTATAATGCCACTACTTTCCAAGGATGTAGAACACAAAGCACATTCATACATACTGTAAAGAAAAAAGGGGGGGCAAAAATTTTAAAAGCCTTTGTGAGCACACGTGTTTGCTCTACACCTTAATTTTCAAGACAGAGTCTCTCACTGAACCTGGCTCACTGACAGGCCAGAGAGTTCTGGGCATCCACCTGTCTATACAGTCCTTACCCCTACACCATAGTTGATGCAGCGGATCCGATGTCAGGACCATACACTATGCAACAATCCAGAAGGCTATGTCTAATATTAAAACTCAATATTTTTCTCACAGCCACTTTTAAAGACCAGGGCTGGACTTCGAGTGAACAAGCAGGAGCTTCCGGTAGCCACATCAGACGCCTTCAAAAACAGACTGCTGGGCGCAGAAGAGATGACTCAGCAGTTGAGGGCAGGGACCTGTACTTTCAAAGGACCCAGACTCAATTCCCAGCATCCACGAGTCATGGCAGCTCACAAGCATCAGTAACTCCAGTTCCAGGAGATCTGAGAGCCCCTTGTGACATCAGTGGGTACCAGGCATCCGGGTGGTGCACATTCATACATGCAGGCAAAGTATTCATAGCATAAGATAGGACAATGAAGAAAATAAAATAAAATTACAGCTTCAAAAAAAAAAGTGAACATCCACTCTGAGACAAGGATAAAGTTGGTGTTATCATCAGTGTCTGCCTATAATCACTGTCCCTGTTTTCAATATAAATTTGTGGACTCTTAAAGTCACTTGAACACAAGGTTAACCACTGTCATGCCAACAACTGTTGAACGATCGAGGTTTTACTGCTCCGCCACATGCTTTGGTGCTGACTAGGCACACAGCTTGGGTGAGTACTCCTCACAAAGTATCTTACACACTAAAAAAAAATTAAGGAGTTCATTGACCGGTGCGGGAAGATACAGAGAGACAGAGTCACCCAACGCAGTTTCTCCAGAGGCGAGGCACCTGGACGAGGCTGGCTGCACACTCCACTCAGGCCTCTGATTACGGAACATCGGCATTCCTGTCAGCTGTCTTCAAGACTAAATTGTGCGCAGCTCACAAACTGCCAAAAAAAAAAAAAAAGAAGGATGTTTCTCTAAACCAATCTCTACTTGTATTTCTACAAAATCCATTCAGTCAACATTTATTGAGTGTCTTCCGTGAACTCGATACATTAAATGGGATTTTTTTTTTTTTTTGTCAAATGGCCTGAGTCAACTCACATGTGTGTATGTGTGTGTGTGCACGTGACTGTGGGCATGTGAGTGTGTGTGTGTGTGTGTGTGTGTGTGTATGGGTGTGTACAAAACCCAGCTATATAAAGAGTCCTCAGTGGAAGTAAATTATTTTACAGCCAATGATTACTCAGTAAAGTTTGTGTACCCCTCTCCTGGCTTGGTTCTGAGTACACATCAGCAACCCACCGCGCACTTCATTCCCTGCTTTGCTAATGAAAAGTGATGGCGTGTCTTTCCAAAACTAAACCAATTATCCTTGTTTTTGTTGAATGGAAATTCAGCTTGTGTTTGGTGATAGGATAACTATATCAGGCTTATTCGGAAACCAAGTATCAGTGTGAACCCTGTGTCACCATGGCTCACAGAAAGTGTAACCCAGGTAGCTTAGTTGGTAAGCTATTTTGGAGAGAGAGAGCAAATCTTCACTCCCGTGACTTCTTAGCGAATTAACCACATGTCTTCACCTCCGTTGCTGTCTTTCTTGGCTTCCGTACTAACACATCACGTGACACAACAGCATTTTACATAACCCGCAGCATCCGTTCTAAGCCGGTACATACACAAGCGCCTGCCTGATTGAATATCAGCTTCTCAAAATTGCTACCTCAAT
Source organism: Mus musculus (assembly GCF_000001635.26). Lineage (NCBI taxonomy): Eukaryota > Metazoa > Chordata > Mammalia > Rodentia > Muridae > Mus > Mus musculus. The sequence goes on along the minus strand of NC_000076.6, from coordinate 68,324,165 downwards.
CACATTTTTTTTCCAGGCTGTGTGAACAAAATAATGTTTCTTTAATTACGGGAGCTCTCTCTCTTTCTCTCTTTTTTTTTCTTCCTTTTTTGATATTTTAATGACATTTTGGAAGACAGAGTGGCTGCTTCCCCTGGATCGGGTAGTATTAATCAGGTATGACAGCTAGTTATTTGATACATTCCGAATCCCCCACTTGTACTTGCACACGAGTAAGCCAGGACTGGATTTCTCAGTCTCGGGTCTGTAATGTCACTTGTGTTTCTGCCTGTAATGAGCAAAATAATTGAACCAAATTAGCACTATCTATAATTCAGTTCTAGCTTAGAGGCATCGCCTTATTTTTTTTTTTTAAGAAAGAAATAAAAAAAGCAGTTTCCCCTAGGGTACATGTTAATAAATAAAGGTCCCAGATCTACATTCTAGACATTGGGTCAGCCGAACACAGCTATTTTCCTGGGACTGCACCTTGATGCCAGGCTGTAAATAAGGTGCATCCATTTCTTCATGGAACCCAGGTTTAGCATGAGAAAACTGATCAGACACCATCAGTGTCACCTTGACCTGGGTCAGGACACAGGGGACTACTTAGTGTGTATTAGACACTGTTTTAGGATATGAGAGTGTTAGTGTCCAGTGTGGTATAGGCACTAAGTTCTGTAATTGTTAATTTGTCGGTCCTTCTCGTGTGTCAAAGAAAGGCCCCAGGGGGCAGGTGTGGGCCACCTCTGCTCAGACTCTGCAGCCTGGTCACAAAGTAAAGAGAAGAATTCCTACCCAGACATCACAGCACTGTGGAGGGTTTTCTTGTGGAATGCAGAGTATAAATAGCACCTGGTTCTCTCATATTACAGAGAAAGATGGTGAGGTCCAGAGACCCAACTTAAGTCACAAAGCAAATATACTTAAATTCGCCTCTCCTCCACTCACAGGTTTTCCTGCTCTGGCCTTAACTGTAAAGCTGAGCTCTACACAGTCCATTAGTAACAAGAGCTATAAAGCAATATACCATAAATTGTGTGTGCAGGAATCTTAAAGGGAGATCAGAGACTCTGGTGTGGAACAGCGGCAAGGTGGGGTTGGGTCTCATCCTCTGGATAGAGAGACCGGAGAGAAGAGTGATGTATCCTGCTGGATCCAAGTCAGCCTGACAGGATTCCATCTTAGTCTACCAAGCAAGTCTACCTTGTGGCCTGTGGGTAGTATGCATCCTGGGAGAACTGGGTACACAGACCAACTCCTCCGTAGCTAGCCATGTTGTGTTACAATGTTAATGTCAAAAGTTCAGACACTCCTGTGAGTCTGGGCCAAGCCTAGCACTAGCATCCATGGGTGAAGAGGGCAAAGAGTGAAGGGAGAGGACCAACAGGAGCACACATGGCACACATGCCTGATCTATAGTAGTGGCTCCTCTCTGTGTTGATTTCATTGCTACTTTATGGGAACAAAAAGCCATCACTGTCCTGCCAGAATCTCTGAATAGTTAAAAGAAAATCTTCACATGTTAGATTTTAATGTTGAGGTAGGAAATAGATAAGTAGACGGATGAATGGATCAATGGCTGGTGAATGAATAGATGATTGGTACATGTAAGATAGAGAAATGATAAGTGGATATAGTTGAGAAATTGATGGGTAAGAATAGAAGATCTACAGATAGATAGATAGATAGATAGATAGATAGATAGATAGATAGATAGATAGATACATACATACATACATACATACATACATACAAGAGATAGATGGGCAAATTAGAAGATCTACAGATGATAGATAGCAGATAGGTAGATAGATAGATGATTGATAGATAGACTGATAGATTGATAGATTGATAGATAGATGAGATGGATAGGTAATAATAGAAGATCTACATATGATAGATGATAGATAGATGATTGATAGATTGATAGAGAGATGGATAGGTAATAATAGAAGATCTACATATGATAGATAGATAGATAGATAGATAGATAGATAGATAGATAGATAGATAGATAGCCTTGGCAATACCTTCTCATTCATTAAAGTTGGAAATGCTTGAAAGATTTTAAAACACTGCAACACTGCAACACTGCCTAGGCTTCCTGAGAGCTAACATCCCTCAAGCCTGCTCTTTTACCACCATGTTCTCACCGAGTCTTGCCATGGACTGTAATTGTTACCTTGATTATGTTTGTACCATAAAAGGAACAGGCTTCGGACCATTTAACAAACCACTCCCATGCTTGAGCAAAGAAAGCTAGCATAACCAGGAATAACAAATTTCTGATGCCTAATCAACAGAGCAGTTATGGTCACAAAGTCCCTCCCAATCCCACAGGTCTCTAGTGGCCCTGTGGTTACCATCTACATTGTAGCAAGATGGAGAAAACAATGGAAAAGAATTCACCAGATTTGTACCCTAGGCCTCATGGGACCTGGGCATTATTCTTAACATAGCTTCCATGGGATGCCATGAAGAAGCTGAAATCTCTTGCTATGGGCTCAAGCCAGGCCAGTTTGAATCCAGCCTTGGTTCCACACAGCTGAGGGGATCAGACTCACGGTGTACCATGATAGTTAACACTGTCAACTTGACAGGATCTATAACCACTTAGGAGATAGGTCTCTGGGTGTGTCTGTGGCAGAATGTCTAAGTTGGGTTCACTGGGATGGGAAGACCCTCCTTAAATATGGATGGGAGCATTCTACAGGCTGGGGCCCTGAACTGAATGAAAAGGCTCCACACCAGAGTTCATCTCCCTTAGCTTCCTGATAGCAAAACTCATGGGTACCCACCTCAAGGTCACACCCCACCCCCACCCCATCCCCAAACTGCACTGTAACCTCAAACTGTGATGACATAAATCCTTCTTTTCTTCAGTTGTGCTTGTCAGCTGTTTTACCCCAGCAATGTGTAAATTAACCAACGTGACTAACACAGAGGGAATCTCGAGGCATTCACCAGCACCAGATGTCTTGATGCTGTCCCCTCCCCCACCCCTCCAACACCTCCCCGCATCACAATCTGCCACACAGGTCACCTGTGACAGAGGAGAAGACTTGAATTTGTGGAGCTGAGTGTCTCTGCCTGGGTCACCCCAGTTTATCAGTTAAGCCAGAGAAGGTATGATGTCCCCCATCTAAGAATAAGAATAGTAGTCTACATCACCTACCTACATTTTCTTTCGTCCTCTTCAAGAACTATAGTATATGAGATGGAGTAACTGTCTCCCGTATAGCAGGTACTTGTACATTTCAACTCCTTAAGCTGTCCTTGGGTTTGTTGTTTCATGGGAGTTATGTCGTCCGGGATGCCCTCAAACATGTTATGAAGCCCAAAATGGCCTCCACCTCCAGAATGCAGGATTATAGACATGTACCAGCACACCCAGTTTATCTGATAATGGATCAAATCTAAGGCTTTTTACATGCTGGACAACCAGTCTACCAACTGACTTAGCTCAAAAATCTGACTTGTAGGTCTAAAGTCCTTCTGGCCAGCCTTCTACTTCGGTGAAAAGTAAATAAGTGGACAGTGTTAAATCTACAACCATCCCTGCTCCAGACTTTTCGGGAAGAAATGGTACTTTGTAAAGAAGGTACCCGGTGGATGGAGTCAAGAACAGACATTTGTGAATCAACAAGGACCACCAACTGCCCTTAATCCTATAGAAAGTCTGGGGAAACTGAGGTTTAAAGATATAAATCTCTTGCCCAAGTTGTTTTCTTTTTTAAACTTTATTTTATGTGTATGAATGTTTCCCCTGCGTGTGTGTTCATGTGCCACATGCATGCAGTGCCTGCAGAGGCCAGAAGAGGGGTGTCGGATCCCCTGGCATTATAGAAGACTGTGACCCGCCATGTGGGTGCTAGGAACTGAACCTGGATCCTGGGGAGGAGCAGGCAGTGCTCTCAACCTCTGAGCCACGTCTCCAGCTCCTGAGTGACTACCAACCTGGGATCAGGCTTCTTACTTCTGTACAAGGTAAGCCATTATAAGCCATTCCCATGGTTTCTTCATTTGAAATGTTCGGCCCTGTGAGTATGAGGAAGAGAACGGGTTCTCTTTCTGGCCTCTCCCACCCTAACCTTTACTGTAACAAGACGGGCCACAGCCAATGGAAATGAAGCACAAAGACAGAGGCTCGGGTCAAACACACTGTTCTGGGGAAATCACATTAAAGGCAGTTCCTATTTGGGGACCTGCCCCTTTCTTCTTTCAACCTGGCCCTGCAGGGACAGTTGAGTAGTTTCCCTCTTGGATCTAAACTACATTTTCAAGTGGCTCAGATTTCCAGGCTGGTAAAGCTTCTTTGATAGAGATCAAGTTCAGCTTTGATCAGGAAACCATTTCCCACTTCCCTGTGAATTTGGACCAAAGCGGGGAAACTGAGCCAGGGCACACTCATCAAGCCAGGGAGGACGCTGCAGATCAAGGCAGAAGACAGACAAGGAGGACAGCAGGGTCCCCGGGCACCACAGGAAGGCTCCCTGTTGGCACCAAAACCCATGTGGAAGAGAGAGGCACTTTAAATAGAAATGAAGCAGCCGCTTGCTCCCTGTGCACTTTCAGATAAACACACAAGGTTCAGGCCTGGATAAAGGGGTGGTTTTGTTCCAAGCATAAAAACGGGCTTAGAAGACTTGTGTTTCCTGTTTTCTCACTCTCCCGACCACAAATACTTTTTATTGTAAGCCCTGAAAATCAAGGGATATTTAATAAATTAACACTTCAGCTGCTTAGGGGTCCCCCAGTCAGTTTGTATCCTGTTACTAGCCAGCCCCCTGTTCACTGAGTTCTGGCAGGAAGTCCTGCCTAACCTCTCTTCATTCAATGAGCATTATTTTCTACCGCTGCTGTGTTTCATGGCTTGACAATACTTTATTGGGTTGCTATATTATGATATTTCTGCCCTTCTCCTACCCCCCCACCCCCAGTAATCCTTCATGAGGAAGAGAGACCAAGTCTGGAATGCGGTGAAGTAAGCAGAGAAGATTTTATGGCGTTTCACAAATTTCTCTTGGCCTCCGAGACAGCAAAATAATCATACAAAGAAACCAAGCCCTTTGCCTGCAGGACAATACATGGGTTTTTATTAAAAGAGGAATTTAAATGCCTCCTGTGCACAGACTGTTTTAACTAGAAAGACTTAGAAAATTAATTTCTGCCTATAATCTCTTATAGATAATACTATAAAAATAGTTCCTTTTAAAGTAGCATATTTCATGCAAATATCAAAAAGCCTTTTATCTATGTTCAAGATTTCTTGTTCTATTTCTGTCCCCTGTCTCCTCCTCTTAGCTGGAGGATCAGACTTTGGAGCGCCAAGCTTGTTGCTAAGGGGCAGGGCCCAGAGGCAGGAGGACGGTTGGCCCCAGGCATTATACAAGCAGAGAAGCTGAGGGGCAAGCCTCGATTCCTACTATGTGCTGGGCACTATGTCAGTGCTGCGGTAAGGAAAGAGTGGGTTCCCACAGCAAGCAGAGCAGAATTCCAGCCACACATACCAGGAAGTCGTATGTCAGAGCCAGACATGGAGAGAGTAAGAAAAGAAAGAAAGACTCTTGAAGGAGTGTTCTCCAACCCCATGCACAAACCCCTTTAAGATGTTTGAATGACCTAATACCCCCGCTATGGTATTATTTATTTAATACTTTCCATTTGATAATAATTTAATTTTGCTCTAATTTAGTCTCAGTCTAAACAATAATGTGGCTTTTAAAAACTTTACATCAATGATGGATGTTCGAGCTGTGTTCTGCTCCAAGAGTCACTCAAGGAAGCATATAGCTAGTAACATAGAAAAATGTTCATCTAGAGAGTCCTAAAATTAATTCAGCTATTCCACTAGGCAGTCCTACCACACTCTTAGGAAACCACTGGCTTAAAAACAGAAGAAACTAAAAGGGGAAGGGGAGAGGTAAGAGGTGACCATTGAAAGTGGGGGGTTTATGAAGCTCAGTATTTATTATTGGGGGAAGCACCACCTAGTACTTTTGTGTGCCAAGGAAGATCTCACAGGAATGCTTTTGGTTAACACATCGCTGGGTCTGTATTAGATTAGATTGGGTATTTCTTCATTTGCTTATGTTGTATTAGGAGTCCAACCCTGGACACTGTATATGCTAGGCAAGTGTCCTCTACTGAACTAAACTTCCCCTGCCTCAGGTTGCTAGGTCTTACTAGATCAGTCCAAAATCACTACAGTCATTGGAATGGCCATCCAAACATACGCTCTGCCAACACTGTCCATCTGAGCTGTGACTGGGAAGAAAGCTCTGCTCCCCTTTTCCTTCGACTACCATCTACATGATAAATGCCTTGCTGCCTCCCTTACTCCGGTCAGGAGGCACTAGCAAAAAACGCGGAAGCCTGAGCAACTTAGAAAACAACAGGAATCTGTCCTATGCAGTTCTTGTGGCTTTGCAACCCAAAGACAAGATGCCAGTAGACCTTCCAGAAAGGCACTCTGTCTGGTATAAGATGTCACCTTCTCACCACATCCTCATCTGGTAGACAAAGGTATGTGTGATTCCCAGAGTCCACCAGCAAGAGCCACAGAGAGAGATTAGCCCACCTGATCTCCTCCATAGGACCCCGTTTCCAGACACCACCACCTTAGGGCTTAGACGAGTCCCGAGGAAACATAAAGTACCCACGAGAGAACAGAAACAGATAAAGGATACCAGGAAAAATCCAGAATGCACCACGGAACTGCCTGACCTGCCCAAGCTCTGAGGAGAAGTCAGACTTGAGGTGAGTTACCCTAAGTCTCATGACTCGAGATTCATGTTGATGAATGAAGAGAAAGTGGGATGACACATCTTAAAATTTTTCTTCCGTCGGGAGAGGGGCAGGATGGCAAGCTGTCTGGTGTATACAAAAGCATGATATCTACGGCATGATTTGAACTAGGTAAGCATACATCTCATAGGAACCATGCATCGGTTAGAAACGACAAAATTAAAGGGATGAAGACTATACAGTCAGCATCAGAAGATCCATGCGGCAGTTTGTAATTCTAGTATTTCAATACACCCTTGCGTGTGCATGTACTGTTGTGTACTTATTCAGACAAGGAAGTATGCTTATGGGCAGAAGTTTTAGAAAACATGAAACTATAAGAACTTTGTGTGCGTTAGTTCTGGAGCTGTCTCAAGTCTGGGTAAGGAATATTTATTAAATTATTTATTTATCTATCTATGTATTTATTATTTGTGTGTGTGTGTGTGTGTGTGTGTGTGTGTGTGCATGTCACATGTGTGTCAGTGCCCTTGGAGGCCAGAAAGAAGAGTTATAGTCCATAGGGTTAGAGTTACAGGCAATTGGAATCCACCCAATGTGGACGCTGGGAACTGACCACTGGTCCTCTGAAAGAGCAACGAACCCCTCGTAGCCCCCAAGCCATTTCCCTGGCTCAAGAACATCATCATTTTGAAAGTACCGAACACAGCTTTTAATCCTAGCAGGATCACTTCCTCGCTGGCTAGTTTAGCCAACTTAGATTCCCTCACTAAGCCTCTTTTTCCTTTCCAGAACGATGGAGGGTTAATGAGAGTTTATCATGGCTATGGATCTCATAGGTTGGCTTGGTTTCCCTAGTTCAGCAACTATGCAACACGGGACTTCAGGATAGTCAGGGGGAGATGGGTAATATGCTCACCTTTCAGGAATGAACCTCTCTGTGTTCACCTGGCAGACAAAAGTAGCCATTTCATGGTAACATTCGATGCATGACTGTGGCTCAGCTCCAAAGTCAGACCATGGAAAGGTTGAGAAACCCTCACTACTAGGCTGCCCCATCAATGCCTAACCCACTCCTGGCAGCTTGTAATGAAGACAAGACAGACTAAATGAAAGACAAAGGTTTGCCTGCAACCTGGCATTTCTAAGGAGAAGCTAATGGTCCAAGCAGTTTTTTGGTTTTGTGTTTTTCTTACACAGAACAAATATGCCTTAAATATCCCTGGGCCATGTATCTAGAACTGCCACTTCCAATTTTCCCTCACAGCTACGTCGGAAAAATGTTAACCCTCTTCAATTTAGTTTGCTTTTATTTGTATTCAGGCTAAGATAAATCGTGTGCCAGGGGACAACTTGACCATTAAAAGAAATTCTATTTGACTACATATATTTTTATCAATTTGGAAAGGCAATCAAAGCAGGCATTTTCACTTAAAAGCTTGGAAATAAGGCTGATATCATCTGGTTGGAGGGGAGCTGGGGAAATCACTAGAGGGAGAGAAAAAAAAACCTCTTTTGTGTATCCAGTTTCACATGACTGTTGTCATGTACAGGATGTATATTCAAACATGTTTGCATATTTCTAAATTGATCATACATCAAAATTAGAGCCATATTGTTCCCCGTACATTGAAATTGTTTACGTAGAAAATATCGTGCCAGATAGTCCCTGCCTCCACGCCGAGTTGTGGCTTGATTGAAGAGCAGGATAAAGGCACTTAGGCCCTCAAACAAAAAAAGTCTATACGCATGTCAAAAATAAAAAAAAAGAAATAAAATAAATAAAATAAAAAAGGTGTGATTTCAGCACAAACTCCATTATCAGCAAAAAGCAAAGGAGAAAGGGAAAAAGATTGCTAGAGTTTATGCAAATTCAGAGATAGCAAAAAGCATATACTTACACACCGATAGACTGAAAATTAGGGGTTGGTTAGATAGCAGTAGAATTCAGTTTGATGTGGTTCAAAACACTCCGTGGATGCCGTTTTAAACCCACGTGACAGAGTGAATTAGCATCATTTTACAAGAGACAGATACAGCCCACTAAGGGGATCCATTTCCTCGTTTACTATGAGAAACGGTGATTTAAAGCTGGCTCTTGGTGCCTGAGTTATTTCTGGAAGAATCGGGTCAATTTCAATAAATTCAGTTGAATTTTTCCCTCCTCCATACTCAGTCATTTATTTTTATTTATTTTTTTTTTAATCTTTCATTTGTTTTGTGTTTTTGTTTCCAACTTCTGGCTCAAAACCTCGGTCCAAGAATAAAGTGGTCCAAGTGATAATTTGACAATAGCCCTGTGAATCCAGGTCATGTTAGGATGACGTAATAGTGGATTTGACGGAGCTTAGAGGAGTTTTAAAGATTAGTACGTTCCCCCAGGTTTCAAACATCAACTATTTTGTTAGTGAGCTCATGTGCTGAGCTCCAAGATGTGATTTAGGGTTGGATAATGTTTTACTAGTAGTAGCCACTGGTCCAAGATAATAGAACGAAGGAAAACAATTGAGAATTGTAAAAACCAGCATGCACGGAAGGTGGAACTGGAAGCCACGCTGGGGATGAAGACAAGGGCACATGACTTTGAGCTGAGCCAGTGTGGGAAATCTTTGTGACCCTGATGTCAAGATAGTTTAAATGTTCTTTCCTCTGCACCTTCCCTCTTCCTTGCTTAAATCCTAGTAAAAACTGTGCTTAGCCAGGCCAACTAAAGCAGAGTTTCTCAACCTGTGGGTCTCGACCCTTTGGAGATAATTGAGCAACCCTTTCACAGAGGTCACATAAGACCCTCGGTAGACACAGATATCTACATGACAACTCACTACAGTAGCAAAGTTACAGTTATGAAGTGGCAATGAGATAATTTTATGACTGTGGGTCACCACAACATGAGGAACTATATTAAAGGGTCGCAGCACTGGGAAGGTTGAGAACCACTGTTCTAAAGAGTATGTAGAAGGGAATTGACCTTTCCCAAGTATGTGACCACTAAACCTTAGAGTTCATCCTTTCTTCCTTTACCCAACGGCTCCTCCTTTGAATGGACTACATTTCCCAGCCTCTTTTGCAATAGAGGCAGCCATGTGACCAAATTTTAACAAAGGTAAGAAGTGGTGTCCCAGGAAGCCAATTGACTTCTAATCCCTCAGCCCACCCACCCCACCCCCTACCCCACCTCCCCAACCCTGGCCATTTTGCCTACTAAACACTGACATTAGCATGACTTGGCCTGAGAAGCAACAAGCAGAAGATAATATGACAGAGTTTCTATTTGCCATGATCAGTTGGGTGCTAAGTACTAAACTCAGGCCCTCTTGAAGAGAAGCAAGTGCTCTTGACCAGTGAGCATAACCCCCAGACCCACAACATTGTTTAATACAGAATTCATGTCATCAGAGCCATTAAAACTTTGCCTCATTCATATATATGCATACATATATATTCCTAGCATCCAAATCTGTTGGCTCACAGCTGCTAATAACTCCAGCTTCAGGGAATTCGATGCCCTCTTCTAACCTCTGAGGGTACCCGCATGCATGTGTGGATAGACAGATAGATAGATAGATAGATAGATAGATAGATAGATAGATAGATAGATAGCCAGACATATATATTTGGCTTATCAAGACATAGTTTCCCTATGTAACAGTAACAGCCCTGGCTGTCCTGGAACTCACTCTATAGACTTAGTTTTTGAGTCTGGCCTCAAAGACACAGAGATCCACCTGCCTCTGCCTCCTCCGTGCTGAGATTAAAGGCATGCGCTACCACCACCTGACTGCCCTTGCCTCTCTTAAATACTTGTGTATTTTTGCTGGCACTTTTTGCCCAACTGTAAGGTTTTACACATTGGAAACGGAATAATCTCTAAAGAGTACCCACTAATGAGCTTCAACCCAAGTGTCTTCGGAGGAAGAGATCAGGTTTCCAAGTAGACGTCTCTGCAAGTCCCCGGGGCCCTATTTTCTTAACAGATTGAAAACATGGGCTAGACTCTGGTTAACCCCCTGTGTAGCATGAAGCATCTGCTACTGTGATGTGGGAACCAGGTTGTCCGTGAAAACTGGCATTGAAACAGAAAGATTGCCATCTTCAGGGTCAGGTGAACTTATCCCAGCGGCCTACCATCAGATGCATCGTCTGTTCTTCAGACGATGTTCTCCTCATTTATAAAGCAAGAATACTGCTTACCGAACCTACTGCTCAGGACTTGCGTCTTTACTTACTCGACTGTCAGTAAGAAGGCACCGAGGAGATTGCAGAGCCAGAGTGGAAACAGAAGGTATGTCTTGAAGGACTCAGTAAAGTCGGGTAATTTGAATGAGAGGTTGCCCCCATAAGTTCCTCTGTTGGGACACTTGGTCCCCAGCCTGGTGCTACTCTTTGGGAAGGTTATGGAACCTTTAGGAACTGTAACTGCTGAAGGAAATGGCTCTGGCTCGCTGGGTGTGGGCATTGAGGGTTTCGAGCTTTACCCAACTTCCTGTTCTTGCCGTCTATTTCCTGTGTGGGGATGAAATGTGACCGGTCTGCTGCCAGCTCCCACCGTTTCTGGTTCCTATTGTTTCTCACTGTTGTTTTGCTTGCCTGCCACGATGCACTGTATCCCTCTAGAATTGTAATCTGAATTAAACCCTTTCCTCCCTCACTTGCCTTTTTCTTCAGGGCCACAGAAAAGTAACAAATGCACACGCTAACAAGAGCTGACTGGAATGTTTATGTATCTTTCCAGCTGGCTGGACTCCTGCTAATGTGTATCCATGCTCGGAACCAAGAAGAGAGGACCAAGTTGCTTAATATCATTTTATTCCAACAATTATCTTCTATCTTGGAAAGTTCAAAAACAAAAAAACAAAAAGGGTTTAAAATATTGAGTTCCTGACCCGTTTGTCACTGCTATCTCCTCAACTTAGCAATGCCAGGTCTACCTCCTTCCTTCTCCCCTCCATTGGCACTAGCATCAGGAACACTGGGAAACTTTTATAGACTGTCGTATCCCCATTTGCATTAAATAGGCAAGAATTTGGATTTGTAACAATGCTGGGCAGGGAACTGTATCTTTAGTGTGTAGTGTAGTCCCTGATCACATTTGAAGTCTGTACTTCACTCAAGAAATCAGCTTCATGAGTAGGCAGATACACTTTGTCTCTTCATCAGTAGGCAAATCTCAACTCTCCAATTCTCTCTAGCTTCGGAGGCCACCTGAAAAACCTGAAGCTAGAGAAAGCTTGGCTCTTTTGCTGTGTAAGAACCACCTGTCATGCAACCATGGCTACTGTCAAAGAAGACAGCTGTGTTAGCCTATCCTAGACTTGGAACCAGACTATATGGAGACAAGAAAGTGTCCTAGCATATTGCCTGCTTCCTTTTTCCCTCTCTTCCCACAGCTATTTTAACCTGTGAAAGGTATCAACAACCAAATCGCTACTTGGTGGCATGTGTACCTCTATAACAAGTTCCAAGGAAAAAGTGACAAATCTTAATTTTCTCCACTGTAAAATGTTTAAAACAGTATGTGGACCCTTGGCCCACTGGGAATTACAGTGATGCACTGGTGAAATCCATTTCAGTGTGGAGAGATGCCTGAGGTAGTCTCAACACCATTATCTTTATGATTAATTCGACTGCTAAAAAGCAGCACCGAGACCTGTACCTCAAACTCACCTCAGTGATAGGACAAATTCTTAGTCAGCCATCCTGGATGTTACAAGTACATGATTTCAGGTTGAAAGTAGTACAGATGACTTTAAATTAAAGCCTCAAAAAATAAATCCAGGCATGGCAATTCAAAACTGATCTCTTAAAAGAGGACACAAAGTTAAAATGTACCTTGTGTTAATTATGGACTACAGGCTCCTTATCAATAAGATTTCATGGGGAATGTGGACCCTTCTCTTGAGTAAGTCTTCAAATATGCTTTTCGTTTCATGGTCAAAGAGATGGTTTGTAGGGTAGGGGTATTTTGCTGACAATCTATGTTTGATCTCTGGAATGTACATGGTGAATAGAAAACCATAGCTCCCACAAGCTGTCTTCTCTCTCTCTCTCTCTCTCTCTCTCTCTCTCTCTCTCTCTCTCTCTCTCTCTCTCTCTCTCACACACACACACACACACACACACACACACTCACACATCACTGACATATACACTCACCCACACAGGTACTCACATGGTACCACACAGAGTAACATACACAATAATACATACACTCACTCATACACACACACACATACTCCCCCAGAGACACACACATGGTAGGTAATATGTTCTCACATACCCACTCACACACATATTCACACATACACACACACTCCCACACACAATAACACACACTTGTCTCCACACACGCCACATAAATAAGCATAATAATTTCTTTTCATTTCCAAAGCACCTTCTTCCTGTAAATAAGTGGTAATAAAGCGATTCTAAATTATTCTTATCTCTTTGTTATTCAAGTCCCATAAGGGCCCTTCATGAAGATTTTGTTAACTGAGTTTTCTTAATTAAAAATGCGTTTGCTTAAAATACTCTATAATTTCACTTTATACAGTGAATAAGAATTACCTTTCATTGAGAGCTCACAGATGTCAGGGCACTGTTTTCAACATATTCACACACATCATCTGCTTTATCTCAGGTACAATCTCTTATACATTATATGGACAATTATTTTCCTCCACTCCCAGGTCAGCCAACCTACAAGAGTTTTAGAAACTCCTTTGGTGTCCTAAAACAATAAGATGATAGCACAGAAATATTAATGTAGGACCAGTTGATTCTATACCCTTTCTATGAACCAGATTGTTAACGTGTCTCTCAATTAAGGTATTTTAACTTGGAGACCATGCAGAAGGGTTTGATACAATTGAACACCTGGGCTATTTGCCTTTTACCAGTTTCATGGTGATACAATGCACCAACAGAAGGAAAGCAGGAGGAGAAAGGGTTGTTTTCGCTTACAGCTCCTGAAGGAATGTAGTTCTTCTCATGAGGAAGGCATGGTGGCAACAGTCAGCAAGCACATGGGGGCAGGAGGAAACTAGATCATCATTTCAGCTGCACATGGGAAGCAGAGAACTAGAACAGGAAGTGGATCCAGGCCCACCCTCCAGTGATAGAATTCCTCCCCAAAACTCCAACTTCGAAAGGTTCCATAGCCTTCCCAAAGAGCGCCACCTACTGGGGACCAAGTGTCCAAGTGCAGGAACCGGTGGGGGACATTCTCATTTCAACCACCACAAGCTATAAGATGATGAATCAGAAACATTAAACATCACCTGATTTCAAGCCCTTTCTCCTAACCACGTTGCCAATTAAGATATCATTTTAACTTGGAGAGTACTAAAAATAAAATAGATGTTAATAAAAATTTATTCATATCATTGTGATTGTGTGTGCATGGTAGCAGGGCTGGGGATCATGCACTGTTCATGTGAGTGCAGATGCCCACGTAGGCCAGAGGAGCTGGAGCTAGAGGCAGATGTAAGCAGCATATGGATACTGGGAACTGAGCATAGATCCTCTGCAAGAGCAACAAGAGCTTGTAACCACTGAGCAATCTCTGCAGCACTGAAAATGTGCTTTATAAAGTTGAACACCTGATCTATATGCCTCGTTTATCATTTCTTCAAGTTAACAATTGCCAACTTTTTTTTTTTTTAAAGATTTATTTATTTATTATATGTAAATACACAGTAGCTGTCTTCAGACACACCAGAAGAGGGAGTCAGATCTTGTTACGGATGGTTGTGAGCCACCATGTGGTTGCTGGGATTTGAACTCTGGACCTTCGGAAGAACAGTCAGGTGCTCTTACCCACTGAGCCATCTCACCAGCCCCAACAATTGCCAACTTTTATTCTCTTCTCTTTCATGAGTACAATGTCACCAACACTGGGTCTCTATATCTATTTATTTTTATTTTTATTGTTATGCATGTGTGTATATAATATACACGGTGGGGGTAAGATGCTACTGAAGTTGATATCACAATGTCTTCCTCTATCACCCTTCACCTTATTATTTTGTTACACTTACCCTTAGTAACACCAGGCTTTCAAATAGGTGCTGAGGACCCCAGTCAGGAATTCATAGCAGCAAGCATTTTACCTGCCGAACCATCTTCCCAACCCAACCCTCTGCCTCTTTTATAGAATCTGTCACACATTTGTTACATATGGTAGGCAAGGATTGAATTTGCAACAATGACTGGCAAGATGCAGAGCTTCGGGCTGCAGTGCCATACCCAACCACCGTCCATTTTGGAATTTCACTCACTAAGGCAGTTCTACTAGTGGGAGGGGCTCGTTCTCCATCCCTGGGCAAAGTTCAGTGCTCCAACTCCCAATCTCAAATTACCGCAATTCAGGAGGGACTTTTCTGCAATGAAGCAAGTTAAAAGAAGTCCACATCTGCTCTCAGCTGACACCTCCTAAGGGTAGTAGCCACCCTTGACAAATACTTTATCGTAAGTTCATTCTGCATAGACGGGTGCAGTGTCACATCATCAGCAGGTGTCACAAACTCTGACCCATGATGACTTCCAAGTCTCCCGTTGTCAGGTAGTTGATTAAGTTCAATAAACGACCTGTGTACAGTCACAAAATCATCTAGTCGATGGGTGACAGGTCTGGGAAGATTAACCCATCTGCCCCCATACCTTTTGCTCTCTACTGATCTTGCTCCCAGCAGCAGCTGCTGCTGGGGGGAGGATAAGGGATAAGGAGCCCGAGTAAGTAAGTCTCCCTTTGTCCATCCTAGAAACAAAACAGAAGCAGCCAGATAGGGCAGTGTTGTTGTGTCCTGATCATGCCAGCTCGAGAGGGAACCAACCCCAACTTCAGGAATTCACAGCCCAATCCTCAGCCAATTTTCTCCCCAAAGAGAATCGCTGTGGAATGTAAACTTCCCCCAGGGAACTGGATTTTTTGTACAATTTCGACAATTATTTGGTTATTAAAGAAAAATAATATCTGGGCTTGAAGATGACAGAAGGGCACCTCCGATGGGGATTGGAAAGAGAGGGCAATGTCTAAGTAATAAAGATATTGTTCAGAATAATTTGTATGTAAAAGCCTAAGAGCCCATAACATTGCCAGCACCAACAGGTTGGAAGATAATCGCTCGCAGAAATGTGTCCATCCACAACAAGGTGTATGCCTTTGTCTTAGGGTTTTACTGCTGTGAACAGACACCATTACCAAGGCAACTCTTTTTTTTTTCTTTTTTTAAGATTTATTTTATTTACATGAGTACACTGTAGCTGTCTTCAGACACATCAGAAGAGTGCATCGGATCTATTTACAGATGGTTGTGAGCCACCATGTGGTTGCTGGGAATTGAACTCAGGACCTTTGGAAGAACAGTCAATGCTCTTAACCACTGAGCCATCTCCCCAGCCCCCCAAGGCAACTCTTATAAGGACAGCATTTAATTGTAGCTGGTTTACAGGTTCATAGGTTCAGTCCAGTATCATCAAGGCATGAGCATGGCAAGATCCAGCCAGGCATGCAGGGAGGAGCTGAGAGTTCTACATCTTCATCTGAAAGAAGCTAGAAGACTAACTTCCAGGCAGAGAGGATGAGGGTCTAAAGCCCAAGCCCACAGTGGCACACCTAGTCCAACAAGGCCACAGCTGCCGGGCAGTGGTGGCACAAACCTTTAATCCCAGCACTTGGGAGGCAGAGGCAGGCGGATTTCTGAGTTCGAGGCCAGCCTGGTCTTCAAAGTGAGTTCCAGGACAGCCAGGGCTATACAGAGAAACCCTGTCTCAAAAAAACGAAAAACAAAAGGACCCAGATGTACCTGTCTCTTGTGAGACTATGCCGGGGCCTAGCAAACACAGAAGTGGATGCTCACAGTCAGCTAATGGATGGATCACAGGGCTCCCAATGGAGGAGCTAGAGAAAGTACCCAAGGAGCTAAAGGGATCTGCAACCCTATAGGTGGAACAACATTATGAACTAACCAGTACCCCAGAGCTCTTGACTCTAGCTGCATATGTATCAAAAGATGGCCTAGTCGGCCATCATTGGAAAGAGAGGCCCATTGGACACGCAAACTGTATATGCCCCAGTACAGGGGAACGTCAGGGCCAAAAAAATGGGAATGAGAGGGTAGGGAAGTGGCGGGGAGGGTATGGGGGACTTTTGGGATAGCATTGGAAATGTAATTGAGGAAAATATGTAATAAAAATAAATAAATAAATAAACAAAAACCAAAAAAAAAAAACAAGGCCACACCTACTCCAACAAGGCCACACCTACTCTAACATGGCCTCACCCACTCTAACAAGGCCACACCTCCAAATAATGCCACTCCTTTGCCCAAGCATGTTCAAACCACTACAGCCCTATTCTGTTTTGCTTTCAGGGTTGGTTTTGTTTTGTTTTGTTTTGTTTTGTTTTGTTTTGTTTTGTTTTTAATCAAAGTAGAAGCAGAAAAATCAGAGAATTGATATGAGTCTTCTTCCCTGGCTAGGTAGCTCAGATGCAAGCAATTATTGTCCTAGGAGCAGGACAGCTGACATTCTGATCCAGACTCAACCCTAAATTTTCTGTTTCTTCCCAGTGTGACAGAAAGAGGTGGAAGAGCTATTTAGCTGGGTGCAGACAGCTTCAACAGCTCAGATCAACTCATTATAGTACAAGTTTGATACAGTATTCTTTTTCGTCGTTCACACTCAATTCCCCAATGCTTGAACCATGTCTACTACACTCTAGCAAGAGGCTAGTCAGAACTTGTGATGTTAATAAACAAATAAGCACCTCTCTGTCCACCATGCATCCTCAGTGATGGCCGCCAATATGAATGGACCTTTCTTCCATGGAATTACAAATAATATTTATTGTCTCATCCAACTTCAGCTCTGGGCTTTGGGTAACTCACTACCTCCATACATTAAGTGCTGGTTCAGAGTCATGGGCTGGGAATTCACTTCTGGGTTAATGTTTATCAGGAAACATTTCAATGCAATTTCAACCCCTCCCTCACCAACATTTTGGTAGTGCTCGTTTAGAAGAATACTTTCTGATATGAGATTTATTAAACCCTTTCTTCTTTCTGAGCTTCTGTTTCACAGCAAGATAGTACAGAGTCATGCTAGGTCAGAGGCACAAATATGAAGATTGTTGATGTATCTTATTTGATATACACGGGATTTTTGTGTTTCTCTGTGGGTATTGATCATAGGATATATGAGGGAAAAGGGACAAGGTGATGACTTGTTGTTGATATTTAAAGGAATCAACACACACACTCTCACACACACTCCACTGGTTAGTTTAATTATTAATTTGAAACAACCAAGAATAACCTGGGGGGCAGTTTTAATGAGGAATTAACTACATGAGGTTGGGCTACAGGGATATCTGTGGAGGTCTGTCTTGATTGGTAATTTATATAAGATCCAGCCCACCATGGGTAGCACTATTCCCTAAGAAGGGAATCCTGATCTGTGTAAGAGAAGAGAAAGCCAGTTATGAACAAACAAGAATGTATTTATTCTCTCTTTGTTCCTTGTCTTAATTGGGTTTCTATCCCTGTGATAAAACACCATGACCAAAAAAAGCAAGTTGGGGAGGAAATGGTTTATTTGGCTTCTACTTTTACATTGTAGTTCATCACTGAAGGAAGTCAGGACTGGAACTCAAATACGACAGGAAACTGGACACAGCCGCTGATGCAGAGGCCATAGAGGGATGCTGCTTACTGGCTTGCTCCCCATAACTTGCTCATTCTGCTTGCTTATAAAATCCAGGACCACCAGGCAGTGGTGGTGCACGCCTTTAATCCCAGCACTTGGGAGGCAGAGGCAGGCAGATTTCTGAGTTCGAGGCCAGCCTGGTCTACAGCATGAGTTCCAGGACAGCCAGGGCTACACAGAGAAACCCTGTCTCTAAATAAATAAATTAAATAAATAAATAAATAAATAAATAAATAAATAAATCCCAGGACCACCAACCCAGGGATAGCACCACCCACAATGGGCTGCACACACACACACACACACACACACACACACACACACACACACACATACACATACCAGCCAACCCGTACCCATCAATCACTAATTTAAGAAGATGTTCTATGGCTGGCCCACAGCCCAATGTTATTGAAGCATTTCCTCAGTCGAAGTTTCCTCCTCTCAGATGACTACAGTTTGTGTCAAGGTGACATAAATCAAGCTGGCACACTTTATTATGGATGTGCTCTGACTTACTGTTGAGTCTCTCTCTGCCTTGACTTCTCTGAAATGACAAACTATGATTTGAAATTATAAACCAGATAACCCTTTCCTTGCCAATGTTGCTTTTGTTCAGGATATTTTGTAGAATGGTTATAGGAAAATTCCTGAGATAGGCTTAAATATTATAAAGAAAACAAGTTTATTTAGCTCATAATTTGGAGGCTGGAAAGACTAAAAAGCATGTACAGGCTCAGATCAGGGACCCTCTTGACTGTGTAACACGTGGGAATATAACCACAACAACAAACAGGGAGGGAAAATAAATTGGTTCCTAGTAACTTAAGGACCTCCCATTTCTCCCCCACCCCTTCCCTTCTCCCTCTTGCTCCAGCCCTGCTCACTCCACCCCCCACCCCCGACTCCTGCCCTCCTCCCTCTGGACCCATAGGATTTTTATTTGTTTCTCATTACAGATGGTTGTGAACCACCATATGGTTGTTGGGATTGGAACTCATGACCTCCTGAAGAGCAGTCAGTGCTCTTAACTGATGAGCCATTTCACCAGCCCAGGACCTCCCATTTCTTAAAGGCCCCACCTCATCTCAATTATATAGTATCTGCAGACAGCTTATGAACCTTGAGGGGTCTTACCACATCCAAACCCCAGTGTCTTCGTTGACTTTCTGATGCTGTGATAAAATGAAAGACAATTTATTTTGGCTCGCTGTTCTAGAGAAGATTCAGCCCATCGCTGTGGAAAGGCATTGAGATAGGACCATGACATTGGGCCTGACACATCACAGTGGCACCAAATAAGCAGATTATGAACAGAAAGCGAGGCCAAGTGCAAACCCAAAGTCTGCCCCAGGTGACGTACACCCTCTAAGAAGGTGCTACCTTCCCATGAGTCTATGGCCTTCCCAAACATTGTCACTAGCTGGGGACCAACACATGGGCCTGTGGGGAACATTTTATGTTCAAACTACACCACCAGGTAAATTCAAATGTCCACAGCTGGATCTGGTATGTGAGAGTCAAATGTTTCTCCAGGAAGAGTTAAGGCTGCCCTCTCTCCAGCTGTCATCATTGCTTTAGGTCCAGACCCTTCAGACCCGTATACTTCCTTAATATCGGCTACCTAGCCTGGGAAATCAATGGTGTTCAATTACCTTCCAAACCTTCCTCTGAAGTTGCAGGCACTGTTGACAACTGGTTAAGTCACTAAAGGCATTTAGTGAAGGTGAGCGCTTGGTCTGACTGAGTGGTGACTCTGGAGCTTACGTTCTAATATCATGGAGACATTAGTGCTCTGGGCCTTGGTTTCCTTGACAATCCGTGAGGGAATGATAAAGGTGGGTTGTGGGTTGCCAGCTGACCTGGCTTTGAACTGGGGGGGTGGAGGGTCTTGAATGTTACCCAAGCTGTTGCTTCTCAGAGGCGCCTAGATCTCAGCGTCGGGTGACTATAAACTGGTAATTCATCCATGCTGTTCTTCTAGTCAATGGAGTGGTAATGTAAGTTGTAAGATGGTACGTTTGTGGTTTTTTTCCAGGAGATTCAATAAAGCTATTTTTATTATTTTCAATGGAAAATAAAAATACCCCGAAAATGTTGTTTCTCTTTTCTGAGCACTACTTGCTATTTCTTAGATTCTGTGAATCTGTGTTTTGTGTGTCTCTCTCCACCCAGAACAAAAATACTGCTAAAGCAAAGGTATCCTAAAAATAGCACATGGGAGATAAGAATAAAATGTAAATTGTCTGCATGTGCCTTAAATGCTCTCTAATACAATTAAACTGTGGCCTCGTGGCAGCTCTATGAAGTGGACAGTGTGACCCTAAAGCTTGTAACAACAGGAACAGAAAACCAAGATCAGTTTGGTCTGAGTCAAATGCCAGGCACTTCCTACTAGGCATCACTGCCTCCTTGGAAAGTCAGTTTCTCAAACTCTGACACTGTGGTTGGGAGCCGTCAGTATGTTAAATATCTCTCTATTACTGTCTGTGAATCAAAAGGGCTATTCTTGGGGGGGACTTGTTTCATAAATAAATATGAGTTCATTTCTCCTGTTTATCTTTAGAGACTATTTGTTTTGGGGGGTTGGGGTTTTTTTGTTTTGGGGGGGTTGTTTGTTTGTTTGTTTGTTTAAGATCTTACGTACTCCAGGTAGACTTGAAGGCACAGAACTAAGCCCATAGCCAAAAATGAGTCTGAACTCTCAGTTCTCCTGACTCCACCCTAGAGCTACTGAGACTATAGGTATTCCTGGTTTATTGAGTGCTGGAGACAGAACCCAGGGTTTTGTGTATAACAGGCAAGCAGTCACTATACCAGCTAAGCTACATCCCAGCCCTTTAAATGCTTCCATTGTTGAATTTTACTTGACGAGGAGGAGGAAAAGGAAGAGGAAGAGGAGGAAGGAGAAGGAAAAGAAGGGTGAAGAGAAGGGGAAAGAGGGGGGAGAAGGGGGAGGAGGAAGAGGAAGTTGTTGATGATTTAAAGTAAGTGTGTGCCTTGGGAAGAGGACTGTCATGGATGTGAGGCAAATCTTGGCTACAAACAATTAACAGTGACAATTTTTAAAAACAAACTTCTAAATAATACTTTGTTTTCATTGTATTTACTTTCATGATTACAATTCTTCTATTGCACATTAATATTGGTTTTTTTTCCCTCATTCAGACTCATTCAGAAATTGTGTGTGTGTGAGTGTGTGTGTGTCTTTGTGTGTCCATGTATAGGCCAGTAGTCAATATCACTGTCTTCCTCAATTTCTCCCCACCTTAGCTTTTGAGGCCTGGAGCTCACCAATTTTGTTAGAGTAGATGGACAGCAAGCCCCATGGACCCTCTTGTTCTCCATTTTCCCAGCACTGGGGTTCCAGGAGTGTGAGAATGTGCCCGGCTTTTCTCATTGTGCTGCCCATCCAAACCTGGTCCAAACCTGGGTCCTTGTGCTTGGGAAAGACCCACTCTACCAGATGAGCCATCTCTCCAGCCCCTGTGAACAAGGCAAAAGTCAGCAAGAAGACATGCCAGCATCTAAAGTTCCAGGAACACCAACCCGAGTAAGGACGGTCAGAATGCTCCTCAGGGACTTCCTTCATCTCTATATTAAGTCCCATCCCAGGCAGAGCCACTGGGGGGTGGTGGGGAGGGACTCTAAACATGGAAAGTGATCAGAAACAAGGAAACATATCAGTCACACAGACAAGATCTTCTTACACCTTCTCCATGCTTTCTCCTCAATATACCGCCATCCCACTCCTGTGGCCTTGAATCCATCCCATCTGAACCCCCACTTCTCTGGTATAAAAAGCTCGTGATCATCACATTAAGCCTAATTAGTCACTCACACATCTAGCCACTCTCTTTAATGCCGAAGTCACCCCATCAAATAATAATAATAATAATACCAACTTGTCAGTAAGCAAGATGAATAAGCCAAGTTCTCCGTAAGGAAAACCATGAAGAGCACAGAGTAGCAAACTCAATTGTGTGAAATGACATATACAGCTTCAGTGGATTTAAATGCTTCAGGGTTAGCAATAAATTCTTAATAGCTTGACATCTATTTTTATTTTCCACTGTTAAGTCTTTTCTTGACTACTTGGCAAACATTGGCTTTCTTCTTCTACTTTTCTGCCTCTCCTACCCCAGTGTACAACTGGAAATTTGGATAGAGTAGTATTTAATTATGAACTACTACAATAAAAATGACAACCCTGTAATGGGAATAGCCTTCCCTCCCCAGTCCCCCCCCCCAAAAAAAAAGAAGAAGAAAAAACATGAGCTGTTGTGAGCTATTTAGGAACAGATGAGCTTTCCACCCTGTTATGACAGACACGTCCAATGTTCAGCAAATAGAGACTGAAAGTCTAGGAGGATGGTTGGTCTGTTCTAAACCCTTTAGAATTCAGAAGATATATGCGTGGTTAACTCTTATACTATCCAAATATCACTCATTTCATAATTATTACAAAATGGAATATAAATGTGCCACAAGTTCCCCCACCCACTCACTCCCTGAAGCAGACATGACTAATCAATCAAGGAACTCGGTCGTACTTAAACATCCTTAACAGACACTGATGCTTTCATTCTCGTAAGAGGAAGTTTCATCAGTCTCTCCTAACATGTCCTTATTTGTCCCCCTGATGGACGAAAGAGACCTAATCTTATTGATAAACTTTGAAAGGAAGACTGTCCATGAGTCGCTAACATCTTCCTTCTGGGAAAAGGCACACTAGTTTATAGATAGAGCATACACTTCTAGTTGATCCAATGCCTCTAGGTTTTTCAGGGAATTTTCTCCCTGACCTTTAGGGAGAGCAACAGTATGGAGCTCACTGAAGTCTCAGTGAGGATCTCAGATTGGCAGTATTAAGAATAAGGTGGTCCGGGTTGGGAATTTAGCTCAGTGGTAGAGCGCTTGCCTAGCAAGCACAAGGCCCTGGATTCGGTTCCCAGCTCTGGGGAAAAAAAAAAAAAAAGAATAAGAAGGTCTATTTATGTTGCAAACAGATCAACATTGTAACTATAGCAAATGCAGTGTCTTCTCTTGGCTACTCAGCTTTCAGATTTGGGGCCAGAGAAGGAGGAAGATATTTTGAAGTCTCTAAATCCCATTCCCTGTGCCTGTTGATTAGGGAACCCATGAGCAATATCACAAATTTCTAGAGCTATAGTATGACTCTCTAGCTACAAAGGTCCGTGACATCAATGTTGTTTAGAGTGATCTGACGCCTAGACCCTGCATAAGAAAGCTCTCTTGTAATCAAAAAACCTAAGACTACAGAAGAAAGCACCAGCTCTGTCATAAGGGCAGACTTAATCTGTCCCAGGCAACTTATCCAATGCGTGAATCTCATGACCCAGGCTCCTTACAGATACACACTCCTGGCAGAGATGTAAACTGATGCCACCTTTCGGGGGTGGGGGTAATTTGACAGTACAGCCACATTGTAAATTTACTTACACGTTGTCATGGAAATTCCACTTCTGTGGATCTATCTCACAGATGATGTTTGCATAAAAATAAATGCCCGAGTTCATTGTAAAACCTATTGTAATGATGGAAAAATTGACACTCTCGAAATCCCAAGCCATAGAGAGTTGTTTAAATAGCTGTGACTATTATGACTTGGATTCTAGCGGTTTGCGTTTTGAATTAAGTGCATTGTATCGTGTCTCAGTGAGTGAGATGGAGACAAGAGGAAAAGAAATACCTACCTACAATTCTGCATTTCTTCCATCTCAAATGTTATATGAATCTGTTGTCATTGTACAACTAATAATTAATAAAAATGAACACTGCTGTCACAATATCAATTCATAGTCATTTTTTTTTTCCTTAGGTGCTGCTCTGATATCATTTAGAAGGCTCTCATCACTGAGCCTAGAAGCTGAAGAGGTGATACAAAGAGCAGCAGTTGATAGACTTGAGACCCAAGTAATCTGGAGAAAGATTTCAGTCAGCCCTGTGCATGCCCTGGAAACCCCTCCATCCTATTTCAAGCCCAAGATGACCATGGCTGAGGGAACTGGTATCCTTAATTGTATATGTATATTTGTATGTTTATGTATATGATGTATATGTATGAATATATATACCATCAAGGAGATTGGTATAAATATGAATTTACATATATACATATATGTGTATATATGCACATATATGTGTGTACATATGTGTGTGTTTATATATATATATATATAGTTGAATACATACACACACACAGAGTTGGAAAATGAGTCAAATCCCCAGAACTGGAGTTACAGATGGTTGTGAGCTACAAAGTGGGTGTTGGGAACTGAACCCAGGTCTACAAGAGCAGCCAGTGCCCTTAACTGCAGAGCCACCTCCCCAGTGCCCTTAACTTTTAAGGTAAGAGATGATGTCGTTCAAGATTTCCATTCTGCTTCTCAATTCAGAATGCCCAGGCACATCATGAACAGAGACTGTCTTCTTTCAAGTTTTCACTCAAGGCCACTGCCCTTAAGAAGGGCCTTCTGAAGTATTCTGTTCACATTCTAAAGGCCGAGTGAGCATCCACGTTCTCTTCAACTCAGATTTACTTGACCCATTCTTCTTCCTAAGGAACCTGAACTACAGAAAAGATTTCAGAGAGTGCTTGAGAAACAAAAACAGATACATTTACTTTTTTTAAAAAAAAAAAATCTATTTATGACTTGTTATAGTTGTGTGTACGTGTGGCGTATGAGGAGGAGTGGCATGTCCAGAGGTCAAAGGGCAAATTTGTGGGGTTGGTTCTTCCCTCTACCTTTCCTGTGGGGTCCACTGATGGATCTCATTCCACAGACTTCAGACCCCAGGGCTTCAGTGGCAAGGGTTTTACCGTCTGAGTCACAGCACGGACTCCCCATGTCTCCTCCTTCAACAGCATTAAACCCCTCCCTAGACTGATCATGAGCTGTCCTCTTTGTCCTATAACTGTGTCATCCACTTGGGCTTTCTCCAAACTGGATGGCATCTCCAGAGAGATGTAGTAGGTTGGCCTGGAGTTGTTTGCATTCTGATGTTAATACTGCTTCCCCAGGATGGTTTGTGATGTCATGTGAACCTTCTTTCCATTTTGGCCAATAAAAGGCTAGAGCCTGTAATTGGGCAGTGGAGAGGGAAGGTGGGACTGGAGGTACTAGAGTAAGAGCAGGTAGAGAGGAGAACGGCAGAGGGAGAGAGAGGATGGAAGCAGAGGAGGAGAAGCCATGAGGGAACAGAACTGTGTGGCTGAGAGAAACTACAAGTAGCAAGGGGTCTTATAGCTGGGGAACAAGTTAGTAGAGTGTTAGATCTGCCCAACCTAGGCATAGAGCTTATAATTATAATAACTGGATGTGTGTTTTTTTATATGGATTTACTAGGGTTGGAAATTCCAACAACAGGGAGAGGCACTCTGATAGATCACAACCAAGACCCTAGGAAGGGCTACCTCCTGCCCATCACATGAAAGCCCACCATCTCCAAGGGTTTCTAGGGTGCTGGGTACCAGTGTCCGTTGCCTTCTGCTCTGCCCACAGGAGTTGCACTGAACAGTTTTGTTGTTGGTTTTCAACAATACCGAATGATGCCGTAGTTTTGCCAGCACCTTAAATCATTATAGATCTGTTGACACCTATAAAAGGAATTTGCTCTCCAAGTATTTCCAATAAGAGTGAGTAGTTCTGTGTCTGCTGCTTGGCACACCTTCCCACAATGTTTCCCGACATGTGTCTTCTGTTCCATCCACCTAGGAGGAAAACTGAAGCTCTTAGAAGCAGCGGAGAATGCTGCTTGCTTCTGAAGTAGCAGAGACTCTAGCCACGCCTCCCACTTTGGCTTCTTGGTGTGAATTTTTCGATCCACAGAAAACCTGGTGGAATGAAGGTACCTCTAAGTGACTGCGCTTCATTCTATTGGAATAAATCAGTCCAAACTCTTCCGGTGGTCATTGCTGACCTATCACTGTGGTTCCTTAAGTAGGTCTAGCAGCAAACCATTGTAAAGCCCCAGCCAAGGAAAAGAAAGCAAGCTTCCTGTGGAGTTGTTGGTAGACAGAGAGCCTTGTTGGCTGGTAGCAACAGAGAATACAAAAGGTGAGGAGGACTAGGAGTTGGTTCCTTGAACAAAGAGGAGGGGAAGCAGAGGCATTTAGAGAAATCGAAATATTAACAAACAGTGAGATGACAATCACTTAGGTTTTCCCGTCCTTCCAAAACACTGGTGTCCAGCACTGGAGGGAGCATGCGCATAACAGGAAGCATGCGCAAAGAAGGGAACATGCTCTGAAACGGCCTTTGGCGCAACAGAGACCTAAGAGGGTGCTGCACTGGGTTTCTATAGACTGCTTGCTGGCCCCCTACTTGTCCTAAGGGCTAGGTCGCTTATCCACTGACCCATTCTTTTCATTTAACACAATAAATGTCATTTTTATGCTAAGTACTTTGCAAATACAAGGCTACCACAGCCTTCCCACCAATTGCACTAGCTCTCCAAGGTGGAAGACCTGGCTCTTAAAACCTCTAGCATTCTCTCGGCACTTGGGACTTTTGTGACTATGTGTCTCCAATTGTAAGGGACAGAGAAAAGCCAAGTGCCAAAGCTGGAAAACCCCAAGATCATGGAGATCAATGAGTATAAAGAAAAAGACAAGAAAGGGATAGGGGAGGGGCAATCCGAGCAAAATTCCCAAATCACCAAAATTGAACTGAATTGACTATGTTGAGGCACTTTCTCTGATAAAATGCCCCTTGTATTATACCCAATTAATAATAATAATAATAATAATAATAATAATAAAAAAATTGATCAATCAAAACAGTAAAGCACTTCTCTCTGGCAGAGAAATGCCTGGCAGACATGACAGTTATTATTTACCTATCTTGGTCTCCTGGGGTCTTCCATCTATACAAGGGATGGTTTTATTTTTTTAGTCAGATAAATTGATCCTCTGTGTTGGGGTAACCAGCAAATGATCTTTCCCTCAGGAAACAGTGGCTTAATACCCCAGGGTCAACTCCATTCCTTTATCTCTAAATCCTACAAATTATTCACAGCCACTTAGAAGCTGCCTCCTCAGCGAACCTGGGCAAGTTATTCAGTCTCTTTGTGCTTCGGCTTCTTGGAGGATAAAAGCATGACGGAGGGAGGCTCATATCCAAAAGGTTGCAAGGATGAAAAGAGGTAACGCAAAGCATTTAGCAGTTCTCCTTGGCCACGATGAGCGCTCTGCAAATGTTAGCTATTAATTTGGCTTCAAACATACTCTGTCTAGACTTATTGCATACATGGAGAAAACTTTTGTAATGACTGAGGCACGGAGGCCAAGCATTGTCTACCTTCTTTGTACGTACCATCAGCATTGCATTGGAGGAGGGGGTGGAGGAGGGGAGGGCTACCAAAAAAAAAAAAAAAATAGAGATTTGTACTCACCTCGCTTATATTGTCAAAATTTACATTTTAAGCTGGGAAATGGAGGGCTGCTTAAAAAAAATAAAGATTTGTAATCACCTTGCTTATATTGTCAAAATTTATATTTTAATTTTTTTAAAAAATAATTCTCTTTTAAATTTAACATTATGTTAAACATCTGTCCAGGTCAATAAGTGTGTTTCTATAACATCCTTACTCTCTGTGAGCATTTCCTTCTTGGAGAGAT
This sequence comes from Mus musculus, assembly GCF_000001635.26. Taxonomy (NCBI): domain Eukaryota; kingdom Metazoa; phylum Chordata; class Mammalia; order Rodentia; family Muridae; genus Mus; species Mus musculus. Next base: position 68,296,090 of record NC_000076.6, on the reverse strand, counting down.
ACCATGAACTATTTAGTCCGTTGTTAATTATTCATATTAATTATTCATTTGCGTTAAGTATTCATGTTTCTTTCCGATGTTCTTTTCTTCCATTTTAAAGTGTTCTGTAAATTTTGCACATCTTTTTTTTTAATACAAATGGAGAACTTCATAGCAATGAAATTTTGACTCTGATGGTCTGCTGTATCCAAGAGACCTCTTGTAAGTCTGTGTAGCCAAGTTGGGTTGCAGGGCACTGTGTGAATTGGAAGTCCCACCAGTCCTGCCAGCTGAATGAATTCCATTTCCTCACTTCCACCCCAACTCTGACTACTATTGAAAATCTTTGCCAAGTTGATAGGTTATTAATGTAATTTCACATTTTAATTTAAATTTTTTATCAGATGGAGGGATGGAAAATTTTAATACATCCATTCATCAAGTGCTTGAGCTTCTTTTTTTCTTTGGTAACATCCAGGACATTGTCACCAAAGAGATGATAAAGGGTCTTGTTAAGAGCACAGGGCTCAGTAGGGAAGACCACTTCATCCTTAAGCATGAGAACCTAAACTCTAATCCCAGCACCAAGTAAAAAGTGATGCTGTGGGGCCAGGGAGAGAAATATGGCTGGGATTTTTCTGGCCACCAGCATAGCTCCAGGTTCAGCGAGAGACCCTGCCTCAAAGAAATAAAACAGGATATCCGATGAGCTTCTTTGGCATCTGCACACACACACACACACACACACACACACACACACACACTCATACACACAAATAACATAAACTCAAGACTGACCACCCAACCTCAGTCTACACTGAGCCATTGCAGTGGGGCCAGGACCAGTGTTTTCTTCATGGAGAGGTGCATGAGAGCCTTGGGGAAGATAAATCACTGTTCTTGTTTGTCTGTGCGTTCCTGGCTATGCTGGGCTTTTTCAGCTGGACATGCTATGGAGTCTAAAGTGAAGACCATCCAGAAGGAGCAGCATGCACGAAGCAGGAAGAGCTGGGAGGTACCGTGACAGCTCTGACATTTGAGCCTTCTCAATGCCTTTCTGTGCTTTGTAGACTTAAGAATGGCATGGTTCAGGCTGGAGAGATGGCTCAGCAGTGAAGAGCACTGACTGCTCTTCCAGAGGTCCAGAGTTCATTTCCTAGCACCCACATGGTGGCTCACAACCATCTGTAGTGGGACATGATGCCCTCTTCTGCTGTGTCTGAAGACAGCTACAGTGTACTCATATACATAAAATAAATAAATCTTAAAGAATGACATGGTTCGTACACTGTTCTGGACTTGATTTGGAAAAAAAAATGGCTGGGCAGTTGTGGCACACGCCTTTAATCCCAGCACTTGGGAGGCAGAGGCAGGCAGATTTCTGAGTTCGAGGCCAGTCTGGTCTACAGAGTGAGTTCCAGGACAGCCAGGGCTATACGGAGAAACCATGACACATTTTCTGTCTTCCATGACGGTGTCCCATAGCTTGTTCCACCTAGCAATATACATTGAACATATAGGCATGTTAAAGGGTGACTCCATTTGCCCCCCGAAATTCCGTAGGCTTAAGCTTCTGGGTCCTCAGCTGCTCCTTCACTCTGCAGCACAGAGGAGATTGTGAAACCCAAACCTATGCTCTCCTGCTGACTTTAATTTGAATGACTCTATCTAGACCAATTAGACCAATGGTTCTTAACCTTTAATGCTCTGACCCTTTAATACAGTCCCTCACATTGTGGTAAGCCCCAACCATAAAATTATTTCACTGATAGTTCATAACTGAAATTTTTCTGCTGTTATGAATCATAATGTAAAGGTCAGATAGGCAGGATATGCCACCCCTCTGGGGATCACGAACCACAGGTTGAGAACTGCTGGTCTAGAATACACCCATTACCCATCCACAGGTGCTTAAAGGGGACATCAGAGCATATAGCTCAATCCCCCGCTTCACAGAGGCTCTGGATCCTTTATCCCATGATAAATTCGAGGAGCTTGCTAACTTCAGGGTGTGGAGACCTATCCCTTCTAATTAGGAACATTCAAAGTGAATCCCTGGATTGAAGGTGTCAGCTAATGATGGAGAAGCTGTGACTACTCTACCCTATTCTGTTCGAGCATACACACTGTCAAGAATGGCTGGAAAGGAGGAATCCCATAGCATAGATGTGAATCCAATGAAATCAGCACCTTCTTACTCCCCCAGCCAATTCCAAAACGTTCTTCTCAGTGCTTCCCCTGACCTAACTCCTGTATCTTCACTTAGCATCCCCATTTTAGCATCCTCTTATGCAGGATGAAAGTTGCTGTTACAAAAGCCTTCTGGAATAAACTCCACACTCACATACATATGCTTAAATACTGACCAAAGATCATTGAGACAGTGTTGTGGATGGGCCTGGTACTGCTCTTGTGAACCAATCACCTAATGAATAAAGAAACCAATCACTTGGTGAGTAGGCGGGACTTCCGGGTTGGATGGAGGAAGAAAGGAAGCAGGAGAGAGTTAGGTCCTTTTTTTGGAACGGGGACACCAGAGTGGTAAGATGTAGCTGCTAGAGTTTCCTGGTATCATGGCGGATCCACAAGGCTTCGCCACGGGAGGAATCAGATTTTAACAAGGCTTACAAGATTAAGCTTTAGTGTTTGCACCTAGAGACTGAGTTACCATTGTTTCTGAACTGAGTTTGTGTTGCGTTTTCCTTCACTTGGCAGCTGATCTGTGTCTAAGAGAGAAAGGTACAGCAGCTAAGCATGGGTTTGCCAGATGTGCACCTCAAAGGCGGTAGGGGATAGAGAGCTGGGTGGAGAGAGTGTGGAGTTCTAAGTCAGAGTCTCCATGAGATAAAAACAGGTCGGCCATTGCTCAACAGTGCATGGCAGGTCAGGCTACTGGAACAGAGGTACAAGCGCAGGAATGAGCAGTTCGTTCTTTTACTATTTCCTGCAACAAGACAGGACCTCAGAAGATCACCACCTTCATAATCTCTGTGATTGAAGTGAGCTCACAGTCCCAGCAAAGGTTCTTAGTCAGGACTGAGGAGGCAGCTCAGTTGGTAAAGTGCATATCTTGCAAGCATGAGCGCTTTGGTTCAATCCCCAGAACCCCTAAAAGAAAAAAAAAAGTAAGTTATAGTGCATGCTTGTATTCCAAGTGCTGAGGAGGCAAAGACGGGTGGACCCTAGCCAGCCTAGCTTATTTTGCAAATTTCAGGCCAATAAAAGGGGTTGTTTCTCCCCAAAAACAAACAAAAATATATAGATGACATAGGAAACTGTCCTCTGATCTCTACATATACATACACACATGCATGTACACCTGAACACACACACACTCATGAGGAGAGAAGGGGGGGGGGGGACAAGATACAACTGTAAAAGTAGCTTTTATTCACCTGAAGTAATTGTCGTCTCTGACGCTTACTACCTCAGTATGTAATCCTAGGTCTAGTCCTGAAAGCTTCTGGCCTCTACACAAGCTAATCTAGGCCTAGAATGTTTGCAGCCTTTGAGACTTCTAGAAAGTTCTTTCTGAGCTTTGGTTCACTGGATAAACACAGCTATCCTGGCTGAAAGTCCTCTCCAAGCTGACTGATTCAATCTGACTTCTCTCTGCTTCTGGCTGAGTTGGTCTGCTTGGTCTCATATCTATCTTTGGCAGTCTGATCTAATCTTCCAGCTGCACTCTCTGGCTCGTTCTGACTTAACCGGCATCTCTCTTCAATCTGTCTCTCTAAAACTCTCCTGGTAAAGCTATGTCCTCTCTCTCTCTCTCTCTCTCTCTCTCTCTCTCTCTCTCTCTCTCTCTCTCTGCACTGCCTCTCAAGTGGCTTCTCTCTCTTCTCATGAGACCTAGGCAGACCCTGTTCTGTCAAATCTTTCTCTGATTCGTCACTTTGTCTGTCACTCAAATGGACATCACTTTCAAACATGGATACTTCCTTCCCCAAACTAACTTTACCTTCATTGTTTGGGATTAAAGGTGTGTGCTAAGGCCATGTCTGCCTTCCAGGTTTTATATGTGTGCTAAGGCTGAGCCACACCACAACTTGAAGCAGAGATTTCCAGAAAAGAAAAAAAAAATCTCGGGGTTGAATTCGATCCAATATCCTGCAACATACAACTCAAGACATTTCATTCCCAGACTTTGATAGGCCAGGCACACCCAAAATGGAGACTGCTTCAAAAAAGCAAATGCAAGCACTATTAGGTAAAGTATAGGCACTGACAGGTACATCAGATGTAAAAAGATGATTCCCTACTTTACAAAACATAACTTTTTGGCATTTCAATTTTAAGATATCATGACGGATTTCAACCTTGTCTTCTCTGACTTCACTCCACCCATCTCTACATGGAACCCAGTCTTTAGTGACTTGACTATTGATGGGTGACACTCTGAGAGGGGATCCCAGACAAACATTTGTAGCCTACGTTAAGCTATAGAAGTCTAGATGAACTGTTTCCAAAGCAGGGTGTGTAATTAATCATCATTCTGAAATAAATCAGATGTTCACATATAAGTGCCTCAGTCTTATAAATTTGTGATTAATAGCTTTGAACATATTAATGTATGTGACATGTATAACAGCCAAAAACCTATGATGTAGTACAATAGCAAATGTTAACTTATAAATAAATATATATTTATCTGACATGCAATCTCAATCAAGGGTCAGGTGAAAGACATAGATGCTTCAAAAACTTGATCCTAAATATCTCATCAGGGCAGTAGCTCTTTCTGCAAAGTAGGCATTGCTTTAATTACAGCCGTCTATGCACCGGCTTCTATATTTTATGTACCTTTTATTTGTGCTCTGTGTCTTGTCTCCCAAGCTAGGTGATAGATGTCTTAAAGGTAGAGACTCTGCTTCTTGCTTTGGCCTCTCCCTCTTTCTCAGCATGGTGCTAGGACCCATCCGACTCTGCCACTTGCTACCTATTAAACTGTGAAGATACCTCAGTCTCTTCCCCAAAAAAATATTGAAAACAAGAGCACCACGTTCACAGAGTTGGTGCAGATTAAATTTCAAGAGAGTTCTGCAAAGTTACTAAGAATATGTTCAGGGCTTGGTGACTGGGAGTTACATCTGTCACAGGTTGGATTAAATTCTCATACTCTGTGTATATGGGATGCCAGGTGCCATTGGCAGGAGACAAAAAAAGAATAGGAGATACGACTCCTCCTTAACAAGTGCAGAGTGTAAGATCCACAGTGGGCAGATAATTCAACGTGCAGTCCATGCTACATAGTGAAGAGTCTGGTTGGAGTATGTGGAAAGCTCTATCAGAATACAGCTAAAAGAGCCATCAATATATCATCCTCCCTCATGCTTTGAGGTACAAACAGGAGCTTCCTATAGGCAGAGAAGAACCATAAGGCTTGACAGAACAGCACAGGCAAATATACACAAAGCTTAGCTCTTCAGGTATGGCATGGGGATCTGAGACACTTCCAAGAGGTCTTGTAGGTCAAGACAATAACCACCACAACACCAAAAACATCAATTGCTTCTCTTCTCTATTTATCTGTCACAAAACTACCATGGACTTTCCCAGCAACCCTGTGGCTCGTGGCAGACCTTGATAGTATCTTTTCCCATCATGGCTTATTTTGGAAAGGACAAATATTTTCATTAGAAAATTGTTTTCTCACAAATTTATTACTTTAACGTAAGTTAGTGAGTAAATAATTGTAGCTATTTCTACGTTAATCTCTAAGATTGGGGTCTGTGTATAGCTATGTGTTTACATATGTGTTCATAGTTAGATACACATAGACATCTCTACCATAAACAAAGACTCTGGTGTCCCCGGTGATCATCAAAAGTGAAGAGCGATCACGAGACCATCAATATAGACATAAAGTTGCCTGGTGTGCTCAAGGAATAAATGAATAAATGAAAGCCAGCAGTTAGCTGGCTCCAGTTCCTTTTGGAAGTAGACAGAGTATAAATTATAAATCCACACATTGCATATTTCATATACAATGAATATGATTATCACGTCCTCTCTGCAATGAACACCCGATAAAACATGTCCAAATTCTGAAAGAGTTAACCTGAATTTATTGGTGATTTCAAGAAAGGATGATAGGGCAGATTTAGTTAATCCAGGGAAAGTCATCGCGTATAAATTTGCAAACTAAAATATTCCCTTGGCTGAGGTCATATGTTTAATTTTAGCAAGTAGGGTGAGTGTGTTTGGGGAGGTATTTATACTGTGCAGTGACTACTGAGCTGGGGATGGGTTTGACAGAGAAAACAACGGTGTGGCCTTTATTATTTTCAGTGCAAGAAAAGAAAAAAATGAACTATTAATGTGCTGTTCTGGTTGAGAATTTAAACTCTCCAAAAAATCTGGAAATTCAAAGTCATGGTACCCATAGCAACCATAACTCTGCCCCCTTGCATGCCCAGTGAGGAGTATTTTGTATCGAGGTACATGCTGTGAAATCTATGCCTAAATGTGCTATATAGCGGAGTTACAGTTGCTGTGGGAACTGTAAGTTTGAATTGCCTGCCTTTTGTGTCATTAAACTTTCAGCTGAGGCACTGCATTAACGGAGGGTTTTTTTTCTCCTCTCTCTTTCTCTCTCTACTGCTTCTCCTCATTTAAAAAGAAATTGATTGGACATATTTTAAAAAATAAGATATAAACGGTGTTAGATTCAAATGGTAGGGTGAAGCAAGGCAGCTTCCCAGGCAGACAGGCTGATATAGCATTAGTGAATTACTGCATTTCCATATTGTGACTTGCAACAATTCATAAAACAAGCCACTATTTATATAACGCCTTTCATTCTGAAGGGGGGTCCCCTCACCAACGCAGGCAGTAACTGAGCCACATTGGGCAAGACAACTCAATAAATATTTGACAATACCCAACAAAAGTGTACAGTGCTTTAGGGCAAGCACCAAGGATGAAAGACACTGTCATCCACTGGGTGGAACTAAACCCAAGGAGTGTTCTGTCCTTTGGTGGCACTAGCAAGATCCTTGGTAGCTGGCTAGTGATGGCACACACCTTTAATCCCAGCACTTGGGTAGCAGAGGCAGGCAGATTTCTGAGTTCAAGGCAAACCTGGTCTAGAGAGTGAGTTCCAGGCTACACAGAGAAACCCTGTCTCAAAAAAAACCAGGAAAAAAAGTCCTTGGTATCCAGTCAATGAGCTGCATCTCTCAGAACTATAGATATTTACCACCTCTGTTTACCAGGAAGATTTTTTTCTAGAGCTCTTGACAAAGAATACCTTCCGAAGGTCACCTGATTGAGTCTACTCTTTCTAGCTTGGGAATGTATCCCTGCACCCTTGAATGGGGTCCCCCAGCCTCTACTACAGAGGGCAAAGACTTTGAGGAACACTCGGTCTCCCTCACAATCACGCCCCATGCCACATCAGCACAGAAACAGTCACAGACAATAGATACCTAGACAATCATGGCTGCCTCCATATAAAGTTGATTTCTGGACTCCAAAATTCAAATTTCCTATGACTATCACGTGGCACATACTACCATTCTCCAAATGAACTTTGAATCGTTTAAAATGATGGTAGACTATAGGAAGCTGAGTCTTGTTTTGGAATCTGAAGCAGCATGTCCTACTCAGGGCCATGTTTAGGTAACAGTGGACCTCTAAGCATTTAACAACTAGTTCTTCTTTCACCCCCCACCCAAAATGTGCATGTGTCTGTGTATATATAAATACATGCTATATATATATATATGTATATATATATATATGCTATATAGATGTCTACACATCTGTATACATGCATATACTATCTATATCTAATTATATACATATGTTGGGGATATAAATTTGTTATACATTGCTGGGGTTTGAATGTAAAATTCCCCCCACCCCTCACATGAGCTCATGTGTTTGAATATTGGTCCCCAGTTGGGAAGGTTGGGGAACCTTTAGGAGGGGGAGCCTCTCAGGAGGAAGGGAGTCACTATGGGTGGGCCTTAAAGTTTAACAGCCCAGCCCCTCTTTCTGCCTGGTCTTTGCTTCCAGTCTGCGGATGCAACATCCCTTCAAAACACAAGCCAAAACACTGATGATTGTGATGCTAATGATGATAAGGCCTTCATCCCTTAGAAGGCTTTTTTGGGGGGGAGGGGGTAGACATCTTATCATGTCAGCAGACAAAGTACCTACACATATATTTTACTAACATGAAAGAAAGGCCCAAACAGTAACAAAATCAGCAATTGTGCTCATAAAATACAGCAGTTTGTTCTCCCTGTACCTTTTGTACGTATTTGCTAACTCTACCCAGAGCTATAGTCTCAAAGTGAGTGCTGACTAACATTTTTATCTTTCCCAAAGAGTAAAACAGAAGTAATAAATAAATAAATAAATAATAAATAAGGATGCATCCCTGAATTTTGTTCTTTCTTTAATAATACAAGCAACTTCGTATTGATATTAAATGATGGGTTTTAAATATTTTCTCAATTTTTTTTGATGCTAGTCACAAAATAATTGGAAACAGATTTGAGCATTCTTACTTTTATGTTTAATTTGCTGATTAGTCAAGGATCTCCAGGGGAAGAGGACCAAAAAAGTGTGTGTGTGTGTGTGTGTGTGTGTGTGTGTGTGTGTGTGTGTGTGTGTGTGTGTGTGAGAGAGAGAGAGAGAGAGAGAGAGAGAGACAGAGAGAGACAGAGAGACAGAGACAGAGAGACAGAGACAGACACAGAGACACAGAGACACACAGAGAGGGAGAAAGAGACAGAGACACAGAGAGAGGGAGAGAAAGAGACACAGAGAGAGAACTGTTGTGTTATAAAGCATCTACGTATGTGACATATAGTGGACAATAACAGACACTAAGAAGGCATGAAGCCATTGTTTTGGGTTCACATCGAAGGTCTAAGAAAACCAAATTCCTAGCTCTAGTTGAGTAAGAGTGCTCTCCTTCCTTAACCTGTCTGTGCTAATCATGGTTTCAACTACTCTTCCTTCCACATTAGGAGACACAGTCCATTTCCTGAGTAAAATGTGAACCCCATTCAGTGACTTCCTTCCAAACACACCCAAGATAATGTTTCACCATAAATGTGCTCACCCCATGACCCAGTCAACACCTCAAATTATCTATCATAATCTACCAAATTGCCTCTGTCCTTAACCTGCTGAGTTAAGTGTTCTCTTACTGGGACAGATGCTTGAAGGGAGCTTGAAGGGAGGACGATTTATTAGAGTTCACAGTTTTGCAGGTCTCAGTTCAGGGTCACAAAGTTCCTGTCACTTTGGGCCTGAAGGGAAGGCAAAGGTCTTAGCAAACAGCCGGCCTGTGGTGGAGCAAAGAGTCTCACATCCTGGCTACAGGAAACACAGAGACGGAGACCAAGAATAGCTAAGGACTAGCATACCTTTAAAGGCAAGCACTCAGTTGCTTCGCTCTCAGACTGGTCTCTATTTCCTAAGTCTCTACAACCACGCAGCAAGAGATTAAAGAATGAGTCTATGAATTAACCTATGGACGGAGTTAAAACCCAGTCACTTCCCCCAAGTGCCACCAGCAGGCAAGCAAGTTTGCCTATAAGGGATAGTTTAGAGTAAAAGCATAGCTCTCTCTTAAATTAACCTGTCAATAAGGAATAAGTTACATTCTGATTTTTAATCTTTTTTTTTCAAGAGGGTTTCTCTGTGTAGCCCTAGCTGTCTTGGAACTCACTCTCTAGACCAGGCTGGCCTCGAACTCAGAAATCCTCCTGCCTCTGCATCCCAAGTGCTGGGATTAAAGGCGTGTGCCACCACTCCCCAGCCTGATTTATACTCTTTATTGAATTCTGTAGTATAAATGCTGCCATTCTTTCTCATTTCAAAGTACCATTGTCTTGCCAGTGGGTGCAGAAGAAATATACCGAAGTAAGGATGTCATCACTGAGCATTGGAACAGAAAAATATGAGGGATAGTTCATCTCAAGAATATAGACAATTGGGGCTGGAGAGATGGCTCAGCAGTTAAGAGCACTGACTGCTCTTCTGGAGGTCCTGAGTTCAAATCCCAGCAACCATGTGGTACCATCTGTAATGAGATCAGATGCCCTCTTCTGCGGTGTCTGAAGACAGTTACAGTGTACTTACATATAATAAATAAGTAAATCTTAAAAAAATATATAGGCAATTGTGAAGTACAGTAAGACAGAATGCAGCAGGGTTTGATTATGTTTCATTATCTACTAATATAACTTAGTTAACTGTGAGATTAATGTAAGTTAATGTTTAATAGTAGATGTGTCTAATAGCCTGCTTGCAAAATTTCCCCAAAATCAACCCTGGGGTCCTGGTGGGAATTGGTGTTAGGACACCATTAAGGTGGTGTTGCCCGGTTAAGGAGTTGGCTCAATGGGTGAAGTGCTAGGCATGCAAGCAGAAGCCTTGAGTCCTGGGCCTCAAAATCCCAGCATCTACACAAATGCCAGGCAGGCACGGCAGTAATTCCAGAACTCTGGAGGAAAAGATAGGGGATGGAGGAGGAGGGATGTAGGGCGGGGCGGGGATGATAAACTGCCGAGCTAGAATAGCTGGAATTGGCTAGGTTCAGCAGGAGACCCTGAATCAATAAATAAAGAGAAAAATGACAGAGGAAGACACCCAGTGTGACCATGGACTTTCATATACACATGCACACACACACACACACACACACACACACACACACACGAACATATACACAAGCACACATATACACACCATACACCCATACACACAAAACAATAAAGTAATATATTTTTCTAATTTAAAGAACACATTGGGCAACTCTCTGAAGACTCATCTAGTTTAGATTTACTCTGTGGAAGCTTACCCAGTTTTATCTTGATCCAAAGTCATTGACAAAGAGGATTGGAACAACCTCCGGGCTATTCTTGTCCAAGGCCTTGAATCTCTTCCTGCCCTTAGAGATGAGCCACATTTACATATGTTAGCCTCCCCCCCCCCAAAAAAAAGGCCTTAGCTTTGTCAATCTGTGGCACTTTAAATGTGGGTGGGTACGGGCACTCCCATGGGTTTGGTTGACAACCCAACATAGAGAAACGCACATAGATGCCCAGTCTAGATAATTGTACCACAATTATCTGAGAGACTTCAGAAATCGGAATTAGGCTTTACTTCTGACACATAATTATAGCAATGGACTCAGAGACAGAGAAAACACGTTAAGGATTATTCCTTGACTTTCAGTGTGGTGATTCATCAGCCAAATCCACATCAGCCAAACGTAAGAAGTTGCTGAACGCTTATCAAATGAATTCAAGTTGTAAGTCACCAAGTTCAAGGAACTGTTGATGTCTATTTGAAACCACACAGAGGAAATTTCTATAGGCACTGTCATCCTCACCCCAAATAGAGCCAAGACTTGGTGTGTGTGTGTGTGTGTGTGTGTGTGTGTGTGTGTGTGTGTGTGTGCGCGTGCGCGTGTGCATGTGCGTGTATGTGTGTGTGAATGTGTGTGTAAGTGTGTACTTGATGTGTGTGTAAGTATATGCTCGCTGTGTGTGAGAGTGTGTGTGTACGCTCGGTGTGTGCAAGTGTGTGAGTGTTTTTAAGTGTGTGAGTGTGTATATGTGGTGTGTGTGTAAGTGAGCAAGTGAGTATGGGGTGTGTGCGTGCTAGCTGTATGTGTAAGTGTATATATGTGTGTGTGCTCTGTGTGTGCATGCGAGTGTGTGGTGTATTTGAGTGTGTGTGGTGTGTTTGCTCTGTATGTGGACTGTGTGTGTGCTTTGTGTGTGTGCTTTGTGTGTGTGTGCGCGCGCGTATATATGTATGCTCTGTGTGTGTAAGTGGGTGATCAATGTGTATGTGAATGTGTGTGGTGTGTATGTGTGGTGTATGGATGGAAAGACGGCAAGATTTTTGATAGCTTCATAGGCCTGGGATTTCTTTTTTTTTTTAAAGATTTATTTTATTTATATGAGTACACTGTAGCTGTCTTCAGACACTCCAGAAGAGGGTATCAGACTCCATTACCGATGGTTGTGAGCCACCATGTGGTTGCTGGGAATTGAACTCAGGACCTTTGGAAGAGCAGTCAGTGCTCTTAACTGCTGAGCCATCTCTCCAGCCCGACTTCTGTTTTTTATAAGCTAAAATAATTGTCCTGGATTAAAAATATATATATAACTCTTACTAAGGTCAGTTGTAAGCTCATGCCATTAATACCATCACATGGAAGGCCAATCTCTGAAGTTCCAAGTCAACCAGGGCCAGCTGGGTCACAAATGAATCTCAAGAGCCGGATGGGGGGCGTGTTGTGAGTTACTACCATCCTTTCTAACAGCAAGACATGCCAGAATAAAAGGAGATTGAGAGTCAGTATGTTTTATACAACATTTTTAAAAAGAAGTTTGGCGTTTGTATGCTATGTAAGTCATAAACATCAGAGACATTTAAAGGTTAGTTAAAATTAAGTGGTTTTGGTGATTGAGGTAAGTTAGGACTCAAAATTAATTTGCAAACATTAGAAAAAAACAAAACAGGTTCGACATTGATCCTAGGAATGGAAATGATTTGCTCGCTGAAAATATGCGACTCATCCGAGGTAAGAAGGGGCCTTGGGGCTTTCCCTGTCCACAAAGACCATCATGCGACCTTTGCGCAAGGATGCCTTTCTCCAAGTTTCCCACGTCATTCCTGCATCCCATTCGAAATCCATTTAGAAACGTCTCCACAGCCTGGTTCAGGGCTAGTATCCCACGCCCACCCCAGCCCTGAAGACCGCTGCTGCAGCCAGGAATCCCACATTTAAGGTGTAGCTCAACCTTTGACCACTAGAGGTCTCCGGGAAAGCACTGACCCGTATAACCCTGTTTATCATCCTAACTGTAGACTTGTTGCACAGCCCGGCGAGCCCGCTCTGCTGGAGGCTGCCTTCTGACGGTCGCCAACCAGCCCTGGCTCGCCGTGGCGCCAGCCTAGCAGGGGGATGGGCCAGGCGGTGGCTGACCATCACACCGGGCTGACTTTTAAAGTCACGACTCAGTCCACACTGTCTAGGGGTTACCTCTGGATCCCCACTTCTTGGCTAATCAAGTGAGGGGAGAACCCCAGGTGGGCAGCTGGAACCCCTCTGACTGGTCACCCTGCCCAACACTCACTAGCCAAGGTCTGGGCTTTCTGAGTGACCTGGCATCAGCAGGCCGAGATCCACCTCCCTGTTTTGCCCCGCTCCCCACCCCTTTCCCAGTGCTCCCCACACTCCTCTTTCGCCCACCCCCTGCCCTGTGGAAGGTCATTGGGGTTCCATTCACCGCCCCTGTTTTCATCAGCGTGGGAGGTTTCTAAAAAATAGTGTCGTCTAGCTGTAAGAGAGAGAGAGCGCGAGAAGAAAAAAAAAAAAAAATGGAGGAGGTGGGGGCGCGGAGGGGGAGCCAGAAAGGAAATAGCCAGGTTGAGTTCCCAGTTTTTATCAAGCAATTCGCTCACCAATGAAAGCAAGCTGCAGTGGCAGATTTGAGCCACACGCGGTAGTGTGTAGCAATTAGTAGATAAAATGCTGACTAAAGTGCTAAAACATGAAGTATTATTGTAGCCAAGGTCAAAAAATGCTTCAGTTGCCTTTTGCAATTTTTTGGTGGGGGGGGAAGAGGGGAGGGGAGGCCCTGAGGTGAGTGGAGAGATGGGAGGTTTCGAAATGGACGCCTTCTTTCTTCAAACTGTACTTTTTTTTTTTATGATCCTGTTTATTATAGCCCGAGCTGCCTAATTATGTCACTGCTGGGTTTTGCAGCTAACTTAATCCTCCTGATCCTTTATGGAACGATTCACACACACCGAATAATGTGTCTCCCCCACCCCACCCCCAAGCCCCTTGAGGCCCAGGGTGTGTGTGTGTGTGTGTGTGTGTGTGTGTATACTAATTTTTAAACCTTTTAAATATATTAGGTAACAGTTCAATTGGGAGCTCATAAGGCAGCAGGAATATACATGTGTGGGTGGAGGTTACTGAGTTTCAGTACAAGGGAAAAAAAGAAATATTGGTTCGTGTAAACATACACTGCTCTACCCTCCTCCTCCTCTTCTCAGACCCAGTCAGTCCCCACTACAAGCCTTTTTATAGATAAATAGAGCAGTTGCTTTCATGATTATAACTGTCTTGAATGGATTGTCTTCTTACAGCATTCAATCTGTTTATGAGTATTTACTTTACATTAGCCCAGGGACCCTGCGCTGCTGGAGTTTGCCTCTATTCCCCTGGGTGTCGGTGTCTCAAGTCTTACATCTGCTCTGTGATTGATGGAGCCTGAATCCACGTTATTACTCTCTCACAAGCAGAAATCAAACAGGCTATTAACTACATTACTTCAAAGAACTGTTTCAATACAATCTCCTTATCTTAATTGAAACTTTCTTTGTATGGATAGTTGCTACACAGATAATTTACAGGTGTCTATCAAACATCACATTAAAGAGGTAAGAACAGATTTTTTTTGAGGTGGGGGGGGCACTAACACAGTGATCTGTGATTTTAAAGGCCTTTCTCAGTATCGGATAGGCCATTGATTTAGTAGATTTATGATGTTCATGGGAGTGGGGTTCGAGGTACTGGAGGAAGAGGGGGAGAAATTCAGTTTGAAGGTTTAGCAGGGATCTGATTATAAAAATGCAAATATTCAGAAATATTCAGAGCTGGGTTTGGAAGACCTTATCAGGGAGATTAAAGCAGCGCAGCCTAGTGTAGTGCCTACCTTCAAGAGACATAGAAGAAGGGTTCTAATTAGGTGAAGTCATTTACAGACACTTAAAGACTACCCAAGTTGCTCAAATGCTGTGGAAAGCTGTGTGTTTTTTAAGAGAGGTTTAATACACAATCCAGGGATGCCCTCAGGCACTGTGTCGAGGTTTCCTGCATAAATGCAGCCGCCTTGGTCAGGCAGGAAACTGACTCATAGATGATCTCAAAGAAAAATCTTGTCAAAATACAGCAACTCAAGTTTTTTTAATATATCATCTTTTGAATTGAATGTATATATTTACACTAACAGGACAGAGGCTACCAGAAGCCCGAGGCAGCTCATGAATATTTTTTTTAAATATGTAAAATGCCCTTCAGTCAAATCCATTCATATGTTAAAAATGAACAAAATGGGTTATTCTAATCAAACGTCTGCAGCGTGCACCATAAAGTTAAAAAGAGAGGGCGAAAGGGCTGTAATTTCTCTCTCTAACCCATGTTTATGAAATGGTAAGATCAGATGAAATTTCAAGGAAGATAATTAAGGAGTGATGTGCAGGTCATAATTTGGCTAATGCAAAAGATGGAAGACTGTAAATTGGTACACTGTCCTCCCCCACGGTGCAGAGTTGGAATATTACTTTAAATTATTAAAATAGCTTTTCGACAGCTTCCAGAATACGGGCTTTTTGGCATGGGCTTTTATTACTTATTGTAATTGGAGGATCTGCCATTTTCTTTCGTTTATCTCTGTGTATATAGAAACAAGATACATCTTGCCTTTTTTATGACTTCTCCATGTTCTGAATCAAAAAAATGTGTTTTAGATAATGTTAAGCGCCCTAATTCTTACTGCAGCGGAGGCAGACGTTATGGAAAAAAAGCGTCAAAACACACACAGAGGGTCCTTCCACCGCCAGATCACCGAAGATGAGGCGTTTGTGCTCTGCTGGGTGTATTAACTTCAGCCATGTGAATATAATTTTCATTAAAGTAATCCTGTCTCAACTCGATGCTGCGGGTAGAGGTGAAACGTTGCGAAAGCGTTAAAAATAGCTTGCTAGTAATTTCAACATCCTGTAATTTTATCGCGGATCGAGTTTCAACTGTCGTACTATACAAACCTTATCCCCCATATAGTACATGTTTACTTTTTTAGCCTGCCAGACCCACTCTGGAAAGATTGGTGCCAATATAATAAAATCGCTGGGGGGTTGGGGAGGGGTGCTGGAAAGAGTGGGAGGAGAGCCGGGAAGGGGTGGAGGAAGCGAGTACACCATTTTACATCAATGCTGCGAAAATGCAAGCGAGCCAGGCGGAGGACCGGCAGCTGGGTCGCAGCGAGCGAGGGTTTTGCAGTCCCTGCCTGTTCCTTGTTCTGTGGCTCTTAAGTTTCTCTGTTTGCATAATAGCCGTGCATGCAAACCGCGCAATGCTCCAGGGCTCCAGAACAATAAATATACACATTTAAAACCTTTATTGTCTTACGTTGTGTTAACCACCCCCCACCTCCGTTTCCAACAGCTTAATTTCTGATGGTATTTAACTAGTTTGCAAATGGATTATTTTTTTCAGTTTCAAACTATTACCGAGAAAGCTCCCCCTCCCTTTTGGGAGGAGGGGGGCACGGGAAGGATTGGGGGTGGGGTAGAAGTCGGTATATTATTCCTGTAGCGCCGGGTTATATAAACACATTATCATTTGAGAGAGCCCTTGGCGTCCATCAGCATTGTAAACACGTACGAGTGTATATACTTCAAAATTAAAGAATGCACACGCAGAACCCAGAGCCCGAATTCATATTCCGAGCAGACTCGCGGCTCGCATGTATTGATTTATCATGCATGGTTTATTGTTCCTCTCCCTAAATGTAGTTGCTGTCCGTTCAATATTGTTGCAAAATCACGAGACGTGTGTGTACTGCTCACTTGTCTTTCTGCTCTTCTTCTTCCTTTTTTTCCCCCCTGCTGAGTATTTTTTTTTTGCGAAGCGAACAAATGCATTAATATTTATATGTTTATATAATCGATAACCCACTTTTCCCTTCCGTGTAAATAGGCATCAGAAGATAATTTAACAGATTAGTTCTCTCAAACATGGCAGTGAGGAAACGTAATTTAACTATCAAACAAATCTACATGTCTAATAACAGCAAATCTGCTAAGGAGCATTAGAAAGAGGAGCGGCGCCCCGGAATCTCTGCAGGAAATGTTCTTTATATTAGACATATACAAGCAGGTCCTGTCAGATGCACAACGCAGCTCGAGAGACTTGGTCTGCTCCAAAAATCTCAACCGACGTTACCCACAGACACGAGGAACTGAGAAGAGAAAGATACCCTCATTACTTGGTTTTAGGATGGGTTTCAATTTTTTTTTACATCTTCCTGTCTGCTTTTTGCCTTGATCCATTCTCTTCCCGCCGAGGTCGGACTTAGCCCTTCTCCCTATTTCGAATTTGATCAACCCATCTTTGGCAGCAAACCCACATCTTTTTTACAGGAGATGAAAATTGAGTCTTCGAGGAAATATTAGGATATATTTTCAATCATTTTGGTGCTGAGGGGGAGGCTAGAGCTTAGTTTTATATTGAGACATCACGCCGGCTGCAAGCAGAGAATGCTTTCCCCTGCCAGGACCTGATGCAATCCATTCAAGCCAACAAGTTTGGAGAGAATGTTGAGTTCAATCAATTCAGAACGTCGAGATGGAGCCCAACTCACTCCAGGTATTTCGCTCTCCTCCGCTCCTGCGGTCCCGGCGCCCCCCGGCACCCCCCAGCCCCCCAGCTCACCCACCCCCTCACACCCCCTCACACCCCCCACAAACTTTTTACCAAACTTTTACCCTCTGCATCCCCCCAAAATCATTTTTATTGTTTTTTTTAAAAATCCCTGCGCTGATCATACCTACATAATGTAATTTTATCGCCTCATATGGGGAACTGGGGAGGGGTGGTGGGGACCCGGAGGGCTTTTTTTTTCTTTTCTTTTCTTTCTTTCTTTCTTTTCTTTTCTTTTTCTTTCTTTCTTTTTTTTTTTTTAAGGGAGGCAGAAAATTAGTGGGTTTTGTAATATTTTTTCACCCAGCGTTCTATCTGTGGGCCGGTCTGTATTGAGAGTCTTGTGTGTTAATGTGCCTGGGAATAGATATTTGTGCTTGATGGCTACATTATTTACGTGGTGCTTTTTTTTTTCTCTCTCTCTCTCTCCCTCTCTCTCCCCCTCCTGCAGTGGGTCGGCTCACCGTGTGGCTTGCACGGACCTTATATTTTTTATAAGGCTTTTCAATTCCACCTTGAAGGCAAACCAAGAATCTTGTCCCTTGGCGACTTTTTCTTTGTAAGATGTACGCCAAAGGATCCGATTTGCATAGCGGAGCTCCAGCTGTTGTGGGAAGAAAGGACCAGCCGGCAACTTTTATCCAGCTCGAAACTTTATTTCCTCCCCGAAGACACTCCCCAGGGCAGAAATAGCGACCATGGCGAGGTGGTAAACCTATCTCTCCCTCTCTTCCTTCTTTATTATCTACCCCCCCCCTCCAGTAATGCGTATTATAAGGCAAGCTTGAAAATACTGTATTCAGTTCTGCGGTGAGCAGGATCCGCTCGTTTTTTAAAGGGGTAGCGCCACTAACTGGGGCTGGAGTATTTTACCATTGTCAGAGTTTGGCTGTCAGCTTTACAAAGACCGTCCAACTGCTGATTTTAGTCAAGATCAAATAACTTGTCAAGAAGGGTTTTGTTCCAGGGTGTGTGTGTGTGTGTGTGTGTGTGTGTGTGTGTGTGTGTGTGTGTTCGTTTAGCTACCTCTTCTTGAAGATTAATATCTCATGCTTTAATATACATATTTTAATGTACATATTTTTTGCTTTTTAATTTTTTTAATTTTTTTACTTCATGCCTGGCTCCTGGGCTGGGTAGCTTTCTTTTAGTGGGTTTTGATATTGTTCACGTTTTTTTTTTTTCTTTTAAGTATTTGATATGTTTAAGAGGGCGGAAATTACGAAACGGAGGCAGAATGAGATCAAAAGCAATTGAGTTGGCAAAGGCGTGTTGACTGAAGTGATAAATGACAGGTACTGGGATAATACATTCAAATAACTTGCGCATCTGCCCGGGCGGATTTCAAAGCGGTCGTGTAACCGGCACAAACACGTTCGGCATTAAGAACTATCTCGCGCCCACTCCCCCTCCTCCCGGAGCCATTTGATGTTCTGGTTTCCAGTGACTCCACGCGAAGTGGACGTCTTCCAGTAGGGTGTGGGGCTGGGTGCAGGGGCCTCTGCGGTGAGGTGCGAGTCTGTGCGCGGGATGGACGCGGGGAGGACCCTGCGGCGCCGCCACCAGGCCACCTCCCTCGGGCTCTGTCACTGCGGGTGTGACCGCACCTCTATGGGCTCCCCGGGTCCGAGGGCCGAGCTTGGTGGAGTGATCGTTACCCCCCTACACACACACACTCACACACACACACACACACACACACACACACACACACACACACACACACACACGGGAACTATTTTGGGGAGTCTGCGCCCAGGGCGCGGTGGGAGGGAGGGCGCACGGCCCCCTGGCCAGGCTTTGTGTCTCCCGAGACAGAGCAGGGTGATCAGACTGAGACTTTTGAGGGCAGCTAGCTCGGCGCCAGGCTCGCGAGCTTTCGAGGTAGGTCTGTTGTTAAATGAATGGTTCGGTGCTGAACTCCTCCGGGGCCCTGGAGCTGCCAGCCCAGGCAGAAATTCCTGGAGCTGATGGAGTTGATTGCACTTTTGGCCTTGCTAGCTCACTCCCTCTCCCCCGGATCGAATTACCCCTCAGTGGTCCGCGGCTGGTTAATTAAGGGAGTTCGTCAGAACCTCGGCCCAGGAATCTGCCTTTTCGGAAATAAGCTCCGCCCTCCTCCCGGCACACACCCCTCCCCCGCCCTCCCCGAAAAGCCTAGGGTGTAAGCATTCGGCTTTCCGGGCTCCGCCTGCAGCCTGACTAAGGTGGTGTGTGGATGCAGAGTGGGACCCCTGCAGCCCACCAACAGGTTGAGCGCCTTCCTCCCCACCCCCCTGGGCTCAAGCCCCTCCCCCGACCCAACTTTGCTGCGCAGCTGTCTTCCTTCTCTCCCTCCCCCTTCCTGATTTCTTATTATTTGCTTTTCAAATTTATTACTTCAACATGGCCTGTGATCTGGAGAAGGGAAGGATTAAATATCCAGAAAAGAGCTGGTGCCTAACAGACTTCGGACTAAACCCAGGAGGAAATCATTCAGTGTTTTATGGGATATTTGTGGTCACTCTTTTTTTTTTTAATTGAAATTGGAATATTTGTTTAAAAGACCCCGAGTTGACCCCACTAGGTCCTCTTTAATTTCTGTTGATGTAACTAAACGGCAAATTCTGATTTAAGAATAAAATCCACAGACGATCCCATCTGTCTGTCAGAACTGTTGACAATGAATAGATACGTTTTTTAAACACACGATCTCTTTTTAATTGTTCCTTATGGGGAGTTGTAATGATCTAGGCATTTCGTATCTACTGTATGAGCCATACCTCAGAAAATTAATCTTGCCATTTAAAAGTAAACTCTAGGGGGTTTGTGGAGAGAGGGCGGCTCTATTTATAATCCTCAGCTGCTTATACATAGTCTAATATTATGCATGATTTGTTTTTTAATGTTAACACGGCTGGTAATTAGCTGTATGATTATACTTGTATATTTCATTAGGACTTCGGCTGATGTCATTGTGAGTTATTCAGCCATATTAAAACAATTTTCAATTGAGATAATGACACGCCTCAAAATTATGCAAATGGAAGCTGCATTGTGCAAAATAATTATGACAAATGGAAAGCAGGTAGAAAGTTTCCCGGTGCAGGATCGGTTTTCCACCCGGGTGATGTCATTTCCCCCCTGGCCTAAGTCAGACGTTAGCAGAACAGCAGCAGCCAGGCTCCTGGGGAGGAGAGTCACAGACCAGCATTTACTGCAGGCGCCTTGAGGGGGCAACAGGGCCTCTCATTAAGAAATTTGCTTTGTTTTCGCCTACTCGATTAACTTGTTTATATACATTGAAATGGTTTTTATTATTGATTTTAAATAGTTTTGAGGGATGCCTTTGCCGTTGCTAAATGCAGGGGAATGTTTTCTTGGTGTTCAAGAACATTTCATCAGCCAGCAGAGTTTATTTTAAGTAACCAAATGGAGGTTAATAATTTCCTGATTGAGCTGACATCGGCACCTATCTGGGAAGGACGACCAGGATTCTGGGTACTCTCTATTGAAAAGAGACGTTCTGCCTTTTTCTGATTTCTTGAAATGGGAAGACGTCAGTTCTAAAAGCAGGAACATGATCATTGTGCGAGTTTAGAAATAGCGTCCCTGTGTGGTTCGCTGTGATTTGCAGCAGATTTTTTTTTTTTAATTCCACATGGATCTTTGCAGTCAATGCAGGAGACTGGGTGGTACAGGATTGTGCCTACCCATTTTATAGATGGGGACAAGAACATGCCAAAGTCATGTTGCCTGTCAAGTGTGGCCAGTGTCACCCAGTCCTTCCTAAACTTTCAGCTTGCCTCCTTCAGTAAAAATCTATTACTGAAATATGAAAACACATCATAGTAGATTCTAGAAGCATGCACCATTAAAGGCAGTCCCTTGATCATTTTCAAACGAGGCTACTCAATCAACTCCCAAAGGAGATATTCAGGGTTAGAAGATTTTATTCTATGTAGTTCAAATAATCCTAACTGAAGCTATAGAGCAAAAATATTTTCATAGTTATTAATAATTAGCTATCGATTGGTTTCCAGGGTGATGGTGACATCAGACATTGCCAGTGCTGGTAACCTGAAGTGAGGAAAGGCACTTGCAAAAGAGGTACACTGGAGGCTGAGGTGGCTCAGTGGATGAAGCATCTACTGGGCAAGCATAAGGAACAGAGTTCAAATCCTCAGAGCCTCATAAACTGGAAGCAGGAACCCTAGCTTGAGATAGTACGCAGCAGTGAACAGCACCTTAGACAAGGTAGATGTTAAGAACTAACCCTTGAGGTTGTCTCTTGGTTTCCACAAGCATGCTGTGGTGCACTAGTATGCCATACATCCAAATGCACCTCTCTCTCTCTCTCTCTCTCTCTCTCTCTCTCTCTCTCTCTCTCTCTCTCTCTCTCTCTTTCTCTCTCCCTCTCACACTCACACTCACACACATGGGGGGGGGGGAGAAAGAGAGAAAGTGAGAAAGAGAGAGAGAAGAGGCACATTTTTATTCTACAACTTAGCCTCAGTTTGACCTTAGATAACTATAAGAATCTGAGCCTCAGTTTCTTCTCCCAGAAAATGGGAATAATACTAAGAACTGAAAAATTTGGGGGAAAATCAAGACACATTATAATAGGGGAAAGCGCTTTAGATATTTTAAAATTCTTAAAATGAGAAGGACTCAGGGTAAGAATATTATGAACTTTTTTTAAATTTTATAAACAATGGCAAATCATAGTAACATTTATGTGGATTTCGTTGGATCTAATGATGATCCTGTCTTAAGTCAGCATGGGAGGAAAGAGCAAGACACGGGCAAGGAGGTAGTGTCCATGGTAACCACCCTTGATTGGCACATGTGAGCAGTAGCTCTTCAGGGAAGGACATGGCAATGTAGGTGGGTAACTGGTCCTGTTACTGGGTAACCTCTAATCATGCTTATTCTCAAACTGCTGAGTACTTAATCTATTGGCGGTTGGCTTTCCAAATGCATGCATGTGCAGGCTTGGGTTTTTACATGAAGGTTTGTTGATGGCCTGGAACTAGGAATGGGGAAGGTTAAGCTAATGATGTCATTGAGTCAAGACCAAGCACGCCTGGGTGTTTTAGACTCCAGCTTGCTTTCAGGATTTCTAACAGTCTATAGTTGTCATCATCCAGGATACACTGAAAGTCGTGGTCCATTTAGAAACTGCTTCAGAGATGCTCTACTGAGAGCCGCATAGCACAGTTGGAATTGGAGCCAAGACTTTGAAGACTTTCAACAGTCTCGCTCAAATGATATAACCGTGGAGAATTTCTCAAGCATTCTGTGTCTCGCTATTTTTATCCATATATGGGCATGTGGTATCGACTTCCTGGGATTGTTTTATGGACTAAATGAGCTATTATATGGTGGAAAGGTACTCAGTGGATAGATAAATAGTGATTGTCTGTAATCGTTACCATGAATATTGGTATGTGCTTTTCTCATTGGAATTTGAGTCCTCCTGGCAACTCCTGGGTTACTTTGCTACAAATCCCTCCCTGGTGGTTCTGGTTCCTTCCACTGGGGCTGTTTTTTCTACGTGTGTTGAGCTCAGCTGTGTCATCACAACAGAATATTTCTTAAGAATTTTTATTTTGCTACTGAAAAATGTTACTGACTGGACTGGCAACATTTTTCAAAGGATTACCTGATTTGATCATACCTGGGGCAGGCAGATGTGTTCTGGAATCTAGATGGTCTGCCTTGGGCTGTCTTTGTTTTTGCAAAGCCCTTAAGGTGATTGTAGAGATCTCTGAGTCTCCTTGACTTACCTTGCTGTCCTTAAATGGTGCTCTGCCTTGCCCAAGACTCAATTTTTTCATTTGTATAATGGAATTGCTGATCTTGAATCTACTGAGGAAATCAGAGATGATGATTTAAAAAAAAAAAAAAAAGCCGGGCGTGGTGGCACACGCCTTTAATCCCAGCACTTGGGAGGCAGAGGCAGGCAGATTTCTGAGTTCGAGGCCAGCCTGGTCTACCGAGTGAGTTCCAGGACAGCCAGGACTACACAGAGAAACCCTCTCAAAAAAACAAACAACAAAACAAAACAAAACAAAACAAAAAAACCAAAAAACCAAAAAACAAAACCAAAAACCAAAAACCAAAAACCAAAAACCAAAAACCAAAACAAAGAGGGGACCAACCAGCACAGGACTTAGAAAAACTCAGTCTCTGCTGGTAGTGACTATTTTCATCTAGAATCAGGACCCATGGGAACTTAACCACCAATGGCTGTAGTTACTCTGGCTACTGTCTATTCCTAGTCATTCATTTTTTTTTTTAAACTAAATGAAGGGACATCTCTAACCATGTACAGAACAAGAACTAAAGTGTTGCGCAGAGACCACTCAACTGGTCTGTGCTAAGGGTCGGCTAGCTAAAACTTGAAGGCTGAATATGGCCCACTGATAGTTTATAAATAAAGTTTTATTGGGACGTAGCCAAAGTCATTTATTTATATAGTATTTGAAACTCTTTGATTAGAACAACACAGCTAGTACTTTTGATGGTTACCATATGATTGACACAGTAGATATATTTGTTGTCTGGCCTGATTATTTATGGAAAAAGTCTGCTGACCTCTGGCCCATAAGGTTGATGTGGAAGATGGAACATTTCTATTCTTCAGTTCCTCAGTGTTGGGAATCGAGCTCAAGAAGTTACACTTGTTTAGCTGATGCTCTTCCTATGAGCTATTTCCCCAGATCCTAGTCCTCTTTCCTACTTGGCTCCAAACAAGATGTCATATTATAGACATAATTAATATCAGTATAATGTCCTTATCACTTACAGGCATGCACATGTATTAATGTTGAGTCTAGGACATTCATTTTTGTGAATAAATAAAATTTACATTGAAGTATATTTTGAATGGCTGAGATCCAAGCTCCAGGCAATATAGGTATTGTCTGGATTGTGTTCATCAAAGACAACCTACTTGTTGAGGGTTAACCTTGTAGGCAGTAAAGAGATGACTGGAAAGCACTTGGCAGGCTGGCCCTTTTTCTCCAGAAGCTGACCAATCTTTTTTTTTTTTTTTTTTTGGTTTTTTGAGACAGGGTTTCTCTGTGTAGTCCTGGCTGTCCTGAAACTCGCTCTGTAGACCAGGCTGGCCTCGAACTCAGAAATCCGCCTGCCTCTGCCTCCCAAGTGCTGGGACTAAAGGCGTGTGCCACCACACCCTGCGAAGCTGACCAATCTTAATAAAAAGACAAGGTCAATATGCTCAAAGATGTACACACAGTCACAATCGGAGATGTATCACATGAGTAAACTTGAAAACCTGTCATCTATGTATCCTAGTGTGTACTGAGCCCTTAAACACAGTGGAGGTGAAAGGGAAACGCCCCTTTCGGGGACCTCACAGACTATCCCACCCTGACTGACAGATACTGGTCAACAAAATATCATCAGATTTTCCAGCTGTGAAAGAGCTAAGATCTCTCTGGATGTTTCATGACCTTTCTAGAAAAGTAGAAAACAAGGTCTTCATCTTCAGAGTCTTATTTGCCCGACACACATTTCCAGAGTACCTACTGTGTGCTAGAGCTGCATACCCATTTATATAGAACACCCACTGTGTGCTGACGGCATGAATCCCCATCTCAGGAGCCTATGAGTTAGTGGTGCTTTGCATCTTACTTTAGCTTGGCCCATCTCAGGGTTCTCTCCTTTTGCACCGTAATCTAGTTTATCAGGAGTCTCCTCTTCTTTGAAGTTCACTGAGTTCAGAACAACTGAGCATCATATCAAAACATTATGGGGGTGCTGAAAAGATATCTCAGTCATTTCAGATCGTATGTTTATCTTACAAAAACTGAGCCACCTGTAACTCCAAACTAGGAGCTCTGTAACCCTCTTCTGGCCCCCAAGAGCACCACACACTCACTCACTCGTATTTGCATATATAAACACACACAGACACCTAATTTAAACTTCAGAAAAAATATTTTTGACATACCTTTTGGAAGGCTGGAGAAATGGTTTAGCCGTTCAGAGTGCTTACTCTTCTTGCAGCTAACCTGGGTTTGATTCCCAGTACCCAAGTCAGATGGCTCACCAACTGTATGTGACTCCCGCTGTCAGGGATCTGATACCCTCTTCTAACC
Source organism: Mus musculus (assembly GCF_000001635.26). Classification (NCBI taxonomy): domain Eukaryota; kingdom Metazoa; phylum Chordata; class Mammalia; order Rodentia; family Muridae; genus Mus; species Mus musculus. The sequence continues at coordinate 68,270,527 of NC_000076.6, read as the reverse complement.
TCGGTGGGCTCCTGCACACATGTGATGTCCATGCACTCACACACACACACACACACACACACACACACACACACACACCAAATAACAAAGTAAATCTTTTTTTTTAAATACCTTTTTTTTTTTTTTTTTTGGCCAGCAGCCTGTCTTCATTCACCGTGGCCAGTTGGTTGGTCACTAATTTGTTAGGTTACCTCAGAACCCCATCTCACACTTTCTTCTTTGCTACTAAAACCCATATCACCCCAATGGATGCCAAAATACGTGAACGGATGTTTGTCCAAAGAAAAAAGCCAATGATTTAGACCGAGGGTTCAGCCTGGAGCCGCCATGATGGTCTATCCGGGTACCTTTTTGATCTGCAACACTCAGCTTGTTGAAATTAGGGACTTTGTAGTGACAAACTGAAACCTAGACTTCTGGAGAGAAGAAGAGTCAAGCCGCAACTCAGTCATGTTGGCAGTTCACAAAAGATAGCACTCTTCTCAGACGAATGACCTTAACCAAGGTTTAATAGTGACTCCGTACTGAAGGCAATTAAAACCTCTCTTGACATTTAAACGGTCAGGCCCATACTCAGGAAATGTTATTTTTTATGAAGTACAAGAGTCCACGCATGTAAATACTTGGTTATTAATTATTAATAAAGCATGCCGTTGCTCATAGTGGCATCTGGTAACACACAACTCGGGCTCATTTATCAAAGTCTCGTTTTACCCGATATCCAGCATATAATTGCTTGAATCAAATGCATTCGCTTGTCATTTTTTATAGCAGGGCAGTTGGATATTTGCCATCCTCTACTCAGAATAATATTGTAACTAATGATTCCTTGGTGGTTCTGCTTTTAAGGGTATTTAAAACAAATTTATCGATTGCTGCCTCGGAGACTCTTTCGCCTCTAAGAGATGTGGTCATGGATCCTTTGTTTCTGGAAGAATCTGTCCCCTAGTACTGTGGACTTTTTGAGGGTGTAGTGTAATCCTCACTGTGTTTCCATAGATCAGAACCTAGGCCTTGGCCCTTAGAGCATGTCCATGCAAGTCCGGGACAGTGAGCATCACACTAATGTTTCAAAATCTGTGAGTTTGGGGGGTGGCTCAGTGTGTAACAGAGAACCTGAGAGTTAAGATACCCAGCATTTATCCGGGTAAAAGGCATGCCTGTCATCCCAGTGCCAGGACAGGAAGACCCGTGTGTCCCTGGGCTTTATTGAGTAGTTACTCCAACAAATTGATGAGCTCTGGGCTCAGTAGAAGACCCCATCTCAAACAGTAGAGGATGATTGGGAAGGGCATCTGAATTCAACATCTGGCCTACACACTCACGCGTACACACACACACACACAAACACTCATATGGAGAAGTGCAAACGCCCACATGCACACGTGTATATACGCCATATAAACCCACTGAAAACCAGGCAGATAGCCATTATTGAAAAGAGGGCGCTGACGTCAGACCAATGGGATCCAGCTCACATCCGACCTGTATCCATCCACAGCCAGAAGGATGGAGACTTGACACTCTAGACTAGCATGGTAGTTTGACGGTGTGAATTTTCTATAGACTCTTTGCGACTGTATAGGTACAGTAGCCTAGATTCTCATGCACAGGATAATCATGTTCACAGAAAGCAGACAGCAGAGGCCACGTGTTGCTAGCCCGGCTGTTGACCCTCCCCCATCTTCCTTCCTCATGACTCAGGCCTGAAAAGCCACCAATCCTCTACTGTTCAATTCCAAAGCCTTGGCTTGGCTTAAACATTAAACTCTTGCCTTTGCGAATTAGGCTTTGCTTTCCACAGCCTCAAGCATGTTGAGCTACTGTGCAAGCTGGAAAATAAAAATGTTCTAATTGTGTCTTTTAAATAAGCATAGGAGTGAATTAATTACACCATATTTTGTCTTTAGTTGCTTAGTTACACAATAGCATATTCCTGAGCACCGGAGAAGATAAATTGGCTCTTTCTGTGCTGTGTGTCCCTTAATCATAATTACTGTATTGCTTCGGAGAGTGAAGCACACATAGATTTTTGCATTTTTTATTAATAGTCCGAAATATGCATATGATCTATAAAGTATATGCTGCTCAACCTGTTTTATATGCTTTTATGTAGGAAGAAGTTTTATTGTGGTTGGTAGCATTTGCATTAGTTGCTCCAAGATGTAGTTCTGGGAAATACATAATTGAAATGTTTTTGAATTGCTTTTTCTGGCCTTTTCAATCTTATTCAAAATAATATGCCTCTGGTCTCGGAGCAGTCTCTCTCATTTGATTTAGCATCTTGCTTTGCACTGCATGCAGGGCGCTGTTTTAACCCCTGCAGAGCCTAGATGAGGTGCTGTGATTTCCCTGGGTGTCATCATGTCTTGGGGGAGCAGGGCTCACACTGTAAGCGTTTCTGGGGATGAAAGGGTTTGATGGGTACCCTAGGCTACCACGGCCTGCTCTTGGTGTACTTCCTGATTTTTCATTTGGGTGTTTTAGGGCTTGAACAAGCCTGAACTGGACAACCTTGTGTGCTAGGCTTCTGGGGTCCAGTAGAATACCGTGCTGCTGTTCCTGGAACTTGGGTTTCTATCCCCACCACCCCTAACTTCCTCCAAGAAAGACAGCAAGAAGGAGGCAGCTTAATACAGTTATTGAACAATGGCTGAGCCTGGCTTAAGATCCAGATACAGGCTTGGTAAATGTATGTGAAAACTGACCCCATTGTTCTATTGTGTTTGAAAAGCAAGTAAATTATTTACAGATATTTGCTAATTAAAGCACATTTAACCAGGACAAAAGGACACAGACTAACTGGAGACAAAGAGCTGAGTGCAAATATTTCAGTCTCATAATTCTGTGTATTCTTAAGGGAGAAATGTATGTGTGTATGTATATATACAAAAATATATACACATTATATTTATATATACATATATTTTTATATATACATATAGATATGAGTGTGTGTATAATATTTATAATTTTATTTTACATTTATTTCTTTATTTTGTGAGTGATGACAGGTGGCTGTCACAAGGGGCACCTGGTGCAGGTCAGAGGTCAACTTTCAGGAGTCAATTTTCCCCTTCCACCACGTGGGTCCTGAGGATTCAACTCAGGCTGGCAGGCTTGGTAGCAAGTGTCTGGACTCGCCAACTCATCTTGCTGGCCTGAGAAATGTGTCCTAAAACTGTGTTTATAGAGGGCAGGGACAACAGAGTGTGTGTCAATGATAAGAGAGTAGAAGTCTTTCAGAGTTCTCACAGGCCCCAAGTAGAGATTCTGGGAGGTGGCAGATGGCAATCAATGTTTTGTATGGTATGTACGCATGCATCAAATTGTTACCATCTAAACCTTAAATACAGAATGTTATGTGCTAACCACAACTTAATGAATCTAGAGACATTAACCGTGAAATATATGTACGTAACATATATTTATAACATATGTACTGATACATGCCTATGTAAGTGTGGGTACATATGTATGGCTTCCGGGACTCTATGGGGAAGGCTTTTGCGCTGCAGAGGTGATTGGCCAAGTCCCTGTCCTGTTACTTGTCAGTTGGGTTCACTGTAATCTTCCTAAGGAATGTCAGATACAAGAGGTTTTGATAGAATCCTGAGTTCTCTTTGGTCCAACTTTGACTTGTTCACTGGCCGCGACTCAGCTCAGGGAACCATTTGGGAGAAAAACAATTTAGCCGTATTCTGTAGGAGAAAAATGAGTGTCCTTGTACTTTCCAAAATGCTTTTGATCTGGCTTCAATCTTGCTGTTTTGATAAGATGGCTTCCTAACTTTGGTCAACTCCAGGTTGGACCTTTCTGTTGTGTCTACAAAGGTCAGACCAATGGAAGCAGTGCATAGAAAGTGAAAGATAAGGTTCTCTCTGACTTGCCCTGCTTAAAAAGATAGATGGCTGTCCATTGGTCAGGCAGGTTCTCTGGCTCTCCTACCATCAAGAGACATTTTTGGGTTTAGACATGACTAGTCCCTGGTCTCTTGGCATTGCTGCTTGCCAGGGTTCCTTAAGACAAAGGCTCTTGTCTAATTACCCTGGACATTTTGATAGAATCTCAGGTAGCAGGAACTCTGAGACAGGGAGTCAAGTTTCCTCTACATTGTTACCACTGAAATCAAAGTTGCAACATTTCCCACAGTTTAACCATTGTGTGGCTGCAACTTGGTATTTATCTGTCAATCATACACAGTGCGGCTCATTTAATTATCCGGGATTCTTTAAGGTTTGGGGTATTTTGATACTATTTCACTACTAATAAAATTGGTGTAGTGGGGGCTAAGACAGGTGAAGTATAATGCCCAAGTTCACATAGAGGTGAGACTTAGACCAAAGGCGGAACCCTAGGGAAACCTAATTCTTCCAAAGATGAAGGCTAAGCAGTTTTATTATTTTGATGTGAATCCCTATAATATTAGGATATACTAACAAACTCCAAATATTGGGGTCTTTACTAAGCACTGACTTGGTATTTATTTGAACCTCTAGAAATCTGTAGTTATGTTGTTGACCGATTAGTACCAATTCAAGTCTATGGTAATGTCCCATGCTCTATAAGGGAATTTCAAAGTTCCTTAGACCCCCACCTGGAGTCTAGTGTCACAGGAGAGGAGTCTCAGCCTCAGGACCTCCAGGTTGTCTTCTGAATGTTGTCTAGCTACCACACACCCCACATGGGAGCATACTGGCATCTAGAGAGGACATACACAGTTCATCAAACTACCCCAAGTCCTGTGCCATGGTCAGAGTAATGGAAGAAAAATAGAGACTCCTGTGACATGGGTGACTGTCCATCTTGGAAAGGCCTGCCAAGACACTGTGGGAGAAGTCACTTCTGAACTGAAGTCTAATGAGATTTCAATGGGAAGCCTAAGATGTTTCTTCACAAGGCGAGGCAAAAACAACATTCCTGGAGGATGATGGGAAAGGACATGGCCTCATGAGTCTAGTGACCCAGTTGTCAATACAGCAGATGCCACGTGGGGACATATATGCCTAATCCAGACTCTTATCAAACATCATTTTGATGACTACATTGCCTGGCTCCGGCGGTTAACCTGAAGCCCACATATCAAAATGTGTCCCCTTGCCGCCTTCTTCTTCTTCTTCTTCTTCTTCTTCTTCTTCTTCTTCTTCTTCTTCTTCTTCTTCTTCTTCTTCTTCTTCTTCTTCTTCTTCTTCTTCTTCTTCTTCTTCTTAATAAATAAAGTTTTATTCGTACTCTAACATCCCATGATGTTTAAAAAAGTCACTTTACAGTGTTCACACTACAGCGGCCGAGAACTTATGACAGAGATTCACTGAGATTAAAATATTTGGTGCCTGAACCTTTATGGAAAAATGCTTGCCAAATCCTGGTCTAAAATACTGTTGTCTGCGTTCATCTTAAAACTGCACTGACAGCTTTAGATGCTAGTTTTTGTATACGTCCCGCAACAGTAAGTCTCTGAAGAATGCTTTCCTGTCCTCTCCCATTTGGCAAAAGGATAATTTGAGCACCTGTCTTCAGGTTTCTAAGGTCATCCATCAGGAAAATGACAAGGACTGAATGGGAACTTGAATTTTCCTGACTCCAGGGTACTGATGATGGTCTAGACTCCTTGATCTGCTCTGGTTATGAGCAGAGAAATGGCGGTATTAGAGAGGAATGTGCTAAGGACAGAAATGGCCCACAAACAGCTTCCATCTTTCCATTTTTTCACCCAAAAGCCACTTCCTCCAAGAAGCCTTCCCTGGCTGTCCAGAGGAAAGGGACCCGTGTGGAGCACACACAGGCCAGTGCAGAAACCAACCATGGAAGCTAGACACATCTAAGGAACAATATGATATTCAGTGGAGAGCTGGAACTCTAAGGCTAACTTGCTGTTTGGCTCTAAACCATTGCTCCTCAGGCCCTACCTATCATAGCCAGGAAGGAGTCGTCTCAATTTTATGAAATCTTCAATTTTGTATGAAAGGCTAGAACTCTGCGTGATGTTCATTGGCCATTCAATCTACTTTTTGACATGCTCTGTGAGCCAAGCAAAACATGACCTTAAGCCTAGCTGTGACCCATGGACTGCCACCCTGCAGTGTCTAGACCTTTAAATTATGTTGTCATATTTGGTTCATTTTCTGTAATTAAACCAGAAGGAACCTGCTGGTTTAAAGGGGGAAGCAGGAAATTGGGGGTGGGAGGATGGGTGTGAGTTGAGCATTCACCTAGATCCAAAACCATTCTTTGTAGCCGCCTTTCAGCATCCAGAGCAAAGACAGGGATACTACGGACTGTACAAAGGGAGTCTGACTTTCCCCCTCGCACCTACTCCAAGGTCACAGGAAGGGTGCGTTGATTGCGGTGTGAAGAGGAAGCTGGGTAAATGAGCTGTCGGTGGTTGGATATCCTGAAGGCATCAGGGAACAAGGAGGCTGGTGATTGAAGAACCTCTGAAAACACTAGGTTGTCTTTGGTGGGTAGAGATTTGTGATAGGCACTGTGAAAAGGAGAAGTTGAGGCAGAAGGAAAGCCACAGGCGAGAAACAGCATGACATTGCTGGGCGTGTGTTACATTTGGTCTAAGGACTTCAGTCTAATGGGTAGACTTAAAACCGGGTAGACTGAGTTTCCCAACATGTCACTGGGGCTTAAATCTGAAGCCAGTGCTGATTAATAATTCCACAAATGTGTTTTCTTCTTTGAGGTTAAAATACAAACCGGCAGTGTGGGCTCCCGGTAAGGCAGTGAATATTTACTCTGTCGGTCACTCACTGGGCTGTCCTGGCCAGCTGGCCCCATGTCTTTGGCATCTGAGTTTCTTCACTGAATTGGGTGAACGGAACTTTATTTTTATATCAAATAAAATCCACAAGGGGGTCAGAACCAAATTAGGACCTGGCTTATCCTGAGCTTGTGGTTGATATTTGGCATCGTACGCTCTGCTCTTCCTGGTCCTAATCCTAGCTTTTTGAAGTCTGCCACAGTGTTAGACAACCTGTTAGTGGCCCCTTAATAAGTAATTTATTGGTTTGAGTCACCGGGCTATTGTTTGAAAAACAATAACCAAGAAACTCATGACTTGAAATAGGCTAATCCTGGGGTTTCACCTGTCCCAAGAGACATGACAAGTGAGGTTCAAAGGTTTTGATCTGTGTTTGAGATTTCTGGACCCTGAAACAGACACGCTTAGATCCATTCTCTTCTGGCCACTTGAGGCATTAAAGGAGCTGTTAGAGGACATCTCTGGATCAGCTGTAACAAAATCCAATGATTCCAGAAGATGATGGAGTCGCAGGACACCACTGGTGTCCCAGAGCTTCCTTCTCAGTGTGTCAAAGGTCATACCTGCAGCTTTCCATGTACCGGCTGCTACTCCATCACATGATGCAAACCTAGTGTCTCCTGAGTGTGTAACAGGCGTTTATTTTTAAATATTTCCACTTTCCCTCTACTCAAAACAAGTCTCTGCAAATTGCTGATCTTTGTTTGAAATTTTGTTCGGTTCCTTGCCTGCCTCTTCCTCCTTTTTTTCCTTTCCTTCTCACTTATTGTTTAAATTTCTGTTTTCAGCCGGGCGTGGTGGCGCACGCCTTTAATCCCAGCACTTGGGAGGCAGAGGCAGGCGGATTTCTGAGTTTGAGGCCAGCCTGGTCTACAGAGTGGGTTCCAGGATAGCCAGGGCTACACAGAGAAACCCTGTCTCGAAAAACAAAAACAAAAACAAACAAAAAAACCCCAAAACAACAACAAAATTTCTCTGTTTTTCTGCTTCTCTTTCTCCCCTGCCTCTTTCTCCTTTCTCTTCCTCCATCTCTTCTTCCTCTTCTTCCTCTCTTCTTTCTTCCTCTCTTCTTTCTTCCTCTTCTTTCTTATTCTTCTCTTCCTTCTCCTCTTCCTCCATCTCTTTTTTTGGTAGTAATGGGTAAAAAAGGCTGTACCCCTGTCCAACCATTCCAAAGATGAAAACTAAGGGTAAGGATGTATGCCAGCCAGAATGTCCTGGGTGCACCTTAGGGGAAGGAGTCTCCAAAACAGCAGATCTCAGCCTGGGAGTCTTGACCCCTTTGGAGGTCACATGACCCTTTCTCAGGGATCGCCCAAGACCATCAGGGAAACACAGATATTTACATTACAATTCATAACAGAAGCAGAATTACAGTTAAGAAGTAGCAATGAGAGACATTGTGCGGTTGAAGGTCACCATGACATGGGGAACTGTACTAAAGGGTGTCTGCCTTAGGAAGGTTGAGAACCACTGTTCTAAATAGAGACTGCCTGCCAGCTGGGACATTAGGTCCTTTTGCTTTGGGCTAATCCCACAGTGTGTATCAGGTTACTAGAATTCAGTTGGAAACGCTGTTGTGGTACTCCTTGTCAAATTATTCCAAAATAATATGGGTCAGAAATACCAAAAGGTCATCGTCAGCTTTCCTGTGCCTTAAGTGAGACTCTCTGTTTCCTTTCTGTCTCGAGCGAATATTCACCATAGGAGTTGGGTTGTGTTTGTGCTCCTAAAAGTTGATATGCCATCAACAATAATGTATTGGGTTGTAAAATATCTATCCTGGACTCTAGGGGCAAGCAAAAAGAAGGTTCTGGTAAGAGGAGCTGAATATGTTTTTCTAATACAAATTTTATGAGTTACATAAATGGTGATATTTTTTAAAGTTTATCAGTGGGCTCTGTTTCCTGTTTTGTTACAGTATACATTCTGTTCCTTCACATTTTCGGATGTTACTAAATCAGTAATTTAATAGCCAAACAGGTATTTAAAGTACTCCTAACCCCAGAATCCCTTAAAGAACCTCTCCGATTGGCAGAGTGAAAAATATGCCCACCGTGCCAGAATATGAAGATGCCTGTGTTGCCTTAATTAATCGATTTATTTGTGTGTGTGTGTGTGTGTGTGTGTGTGTGTGTGTGTGTGTGTGTGTAGTGGGTGGTGCCTCTCCCTCCCCCTCTTTCTCTTTTAGAAAAAAAGAGCATCCTTATCTAGATTTTGGCCAGAGATCTTGCAGGGTTTTGTGCTCATGGCCTTATAGATCTCACGCGAAGCAAACACACTGCCAGCTGCTCAGCTGGACCAGCAGTCTTTAGAAGATGAGTTTTGATTGACAAGCTAGAAAGAAGAGAAAAGCCATGAGCCACAGAGTCCTTCTGTGGTAGCTAAGGACATTATACAATATTACTCTAGAAAAATATAACATTTCTCTTTTCAGCTATAAGTCTTTGCTTTCTACTGAACTAAACCTAGTCAGCATTTATTAGTACTATGAGGGGATCACTGAGGGGTCAAAGGTGAGGATGATATCAGCCGATTTGTCTGTAGGTGCTTCTTTCATTGTCATCATGAGATTTCTTTTCCCCTCCTCTCCAGAAATGCACACTGGCATTATTATGTAGTTCTTGGAAATGTCCAGAGATAGCATCCCCTGACCCAGGATGGAGGCAGAGGCATGTAGTACTTCTCCATTGGTTTATCATTTGCTTAGAAGAAAGCAACCTACTCTCCAGGGACAGTTGACACCGGAGTTTAGCACCTTACTGCACAGAGCTCATTTTGTCACCACATGGTAGCGTACAGTGTGTCACATGTCTGGGCTTTGCTTATCAATTTTTTTTTTTTTGGCTTTTTGAGACAGCGTTTCTCTGTATAGCCCTGGCTGTCCTGTAACTCACTTTGTAGACCAGGCTGGCCTCGAACTCAGAAATCTGCCTGCCTCTGCCTCCCGAGTGCTGGGATTAAAGGCGTGCACCACCACGCCGGGCTGCTTATCAATTTCTAATGTAACAAAGTATTCTAGCGGCACCATCTTAGACAACATTTACTCCTCCCAGTGTCTGTGGGTCAGGGGCCTGAGTGGAGGTTACCTGGGTGTCTCCGTCTTGACAAACTGCGACCACAATGTGAGCTCAGGCTTTTGCTACCACAAAACTCAGCTGAAGGTGAATCAACTTCCAGGTTTATTCTCTTGTCCCCCAGAAGGTCTGACATCCCAAGGGTTGTTGGCCTGGATATCAAGTGGGCTCCTGCTAGAACGCATGGACACCTGTGTGTATCCTGTCACACATGGTAAGCCATTTTCAGAAGTGGCATCCCATCCCTCTTTTCTTAATTCTGTTGATCAGCATGGGAATTTATGTGTCATCCATACTCAGACATAGATATGGAGGGAAGAGAGTTGGGTGTTTGGAGACCTCTAAGTGACCTCCTATGACCTTTGGGAACAGAGCTGATTTTCATTTTGGACAGCTGAGGCTGCTGTGGATTGAAGGATGTTCTTGCTCTGTCTTGTTCTTTTATTTCCTCCTTCCTTTTATTAGGTAGCCTCCTTGGGCAGTTCTTTCCCCAAACACCTCCTCCCTCTTGTAGGCATGTAATTATAGATGACATACACACCAGACAGCAGATTGCTTTAATCTTTTAAAGATTTGTTAGTCTTACAGCGTGTCAACAAGCCATATTGAGTCTTTTTAAAAACCTAATGTCTTGATCAATGCATTTGAGGAGTTTAGCTCCAAGGGGCATTGTATCTGATGTGGGTAAATCATGGCAAGCCAGTAGCTGATAGAAACAGGTGCCACACTGCATAAGAAAGTGGAATCTGTACGGTATAGTCCTTGAGAAGGGGCATTAAATCAGGATGCCTCTGAAAGACAACTGAAAAGCCAGATAAAAGGCACTGTTCCTTGGATTTCTGTTTCTAATGAGCAAGGTCATTAAAGAAAGGTGAACAAATGAACCCTCCTCCATGCCCTTCAACCTCGGTGCACTGACTCAGAGGAACAGCAGGCCTTCTGTCCCCTGAATTCCATGGAAATTAGCCATTCCCGTGAGGAGACTGACCTATTTCTCTTTAAGGAATAACTCAAGTCGGTTTTCAGCAATGTGTTCCAGACCTACAAAGGCACTAAGTGTTTGAAGAGAAGATACCAGGAAATTGATTTCTGACAACTTAACAAACAAAACAACACAACTATGTACATCTTATTTACTTATGTTGTGTCAGGGCTGTGTGTGTAGGTGTTACAACATACACCTGAAGGTCAGAGGAGACAGCCTGTGGGACTCTGTTCCCTTCTTCTACCATATGGATTCAGGAGACTAGACTCAGATCAGCAGGCACCTTTACCCACTAAGACATCTTGGCAGCCCCTGATCAATGTTTGATATTGTAAACGACTCCTGGGGAAGTATTTGTGCAAGCCCTAGGTGAACATTGACCAAAATGGGTCTAGACTCAAAAAGGGAGCCTGCCTCAATGGTAAAGAACACAAGTAGGCTGCATGCTCTCTTCAAAGTCTTCCGCTGCCTTTGAAGTTGACCTCAGACCATCTTCCATTGCTTACTTTTTTTCTGTCTCCCCAGACCTTCCCTGGCTACCCCATGTCCTTGCCATCAAGCTGACGCTCTCTGCCCCTCCCCCGTACAGCTCCTTCTCGCTCCTTGTTTGTGATTTTGTTTACTTTCTGGCTCTTCTGCTCTACTCCCCCAACCCACTCCCAGTCTATATACTCAGAGGTAACCATGGAGACCAGAAGGACAGTGAGTTTTGTCTCCTTCATTTTGGCCAAACGCCATCCTGCCTGACACATAGTTGGTGTTCAGTAATGGATTATAATAATAATAATAATAATAATAATAATAATAATAATAATAAACAACATTGCTTTCCTGGTCACACCTCAACCACTACACTGGTGTCCCATGAGTCAGAGTCTTACTTCCAGATCTTTCCTGTCTGGTGAAACTTAGCATTGATGCTCCCAGCATCAAGGATGGAAGTGCAAATGAATTTTAGCCTCTTCAGGCAATATACCCTTTATGAAGGGCATATTTGTATTTACTCATCCATTTCTCTCCTTGGTTGACCTTCAGCCTGGTCCTGTTGCAGAGTCAGGGCAGCATCCTGGGGTCAGCTAGAATTCAGTCAGGGAACTCGAGAATAAAATCTCTCCTGACTACATGAGATAAAGCTCATGTCATGAACATTTCCCTGCAAAGATGCTGCCTTCTAAGTTCCCTTCTGGGCCTGATGATGAAACTATCCAGTAGAATTCATTCATTCGTTCATTCATTCATTCATCCATCCATTCCCAAGCTCCACCTGGAATACACAGGACATTAGGAAAAGGACGCTGTGTAAGTTTGACCCCCACCTTTCAAAATTCACTTAGGAAAATTCAGGCTTTATTCTTTAATTTATACCATCTCCCTGAGATCACCAGAGTTGGAACTAGAAGGTTATAGATGCCCAGAAGTGTTCTTTGCATTGGACCCCACACCATAGCTTCTAAACCTGACTAGAATTATCATCCACAGCAGTTGCAAATTGACTCTTTCCTCAATTCAGGCGTATTCAAAAATGCTCAAGAATTTTTTTTTTCCAAACTGAGCTGAAGGATTTTGACTGAAGGCCAACTCATTTATCAAAGCATAGCATCTCCAGAAAACTAGAAACTAGGACGTAAGAATACAAAGCTCTTTAAGTGATCCAGTATAGGATAATTACATTATTATACAAAGCTGTAGGCCTCAAATTAGCCCGGTACCGTCGTGCGTGTGCGAACTGGTGAGTGAGCCCAGCTAAAAAGTGTTTAACAAGAGGGAGCATGCCCAGATCGTGTGTGTGTGTGTGTGTGTGTGTGTGTGTGTGTGTGACCAGAAGGCAACACGAGCAAGGGGATTTCCTTGGTGTCTACATAAATGTTTCCTGAATGGGCACATTTCAGTCTCGTGGTGATTCTGTCCCCATTAAGGCCAATAAAAGCAAGAGTATAGCAAGAGTCTATCTCTGCCAGGTAACAGTGAGCTTTAATTCAGGTGTCCTCTGCCTCCTCTGTCCTGTACCAACAGAGGCAAATTCCCTTCATCTTTATTCATCTGAAATGATGCTTCGTTTTGAGGCAGGGTTTCATATAGCCCAGACTGGCTTCCAACTTACTGTATGGCCAAAGGTGACCTTGAACTGCTGAGTCTCTGGCCTCTACTCCCTGAGTGCTGGGATTACAGCCTATGAGTCACCAGGCCCAGTGGATAAGGTTCTAGTATAGAATCCAGGGCTTCATGCACACCAGGCAAGCATGCTACCAAAGGAAACGCAAAGTTGGCTCATTCCTTTGAGTGTTTGTACAATGTCCTGCAGAACTGTATATGAGACTAGAGGGGGAGAGTCATGTATTTATTTTACACAAACAAACAAACAAACAACAAAGCAAAAACAGGAGCCCCAAGAGTAATGGTTTTGAGTTACTCCACATAACAGATCTGTCATGCGTGGTGGTTGAATTTTGGAGGCAATGTAACCAGTTAACTTCAACAGAATGTTCGTATGGAAGGCAAGTAAGATATTGGCAAGGTTTTCACTGTACAGGTATGAGGACCTGGGTTCAATTTTTGGTACCCACCACAAAGCTGTGCCTATAATCTCAGTGCTGGGGAGAAAGACAGAAGACTTCCCAATAGATGAATTAGTAAGGGGCCAGGTTCAGTCAGAGAGTGTATTTTAAAAGCCAAGTAGAAGGAGATTTAGGAAGACAACTGGTAATGTCTCCATGTGTACAACTGGTAATGTCTCCATGTGTATACACACACACACACACACACACACACACACACACACACACACACGAACACACAAAGAACACTCTCATTGGTAGCTCAGGTGAGCTCCCACCCTAAGAATTATCCCCATTTATCTTTTTGGATTTGTTACCATTTTAGGGTCCAGAGCTAAGTATATGGGTACCAAGCTATATAAAGCCATCTGAAAGCAGTTAAAGAATAGATTATGGAGTTAGCAGTCCATTAATTTGTCTGAAGGAAGCCCAGCCAAACTCAGACTTCAACTCAGTTTTCCTCACTGGGATCCAGTTTCTTGTTCTCTGTGAAAATTGTCCTTAACTTGAAGGAGGCAAAACCAGAGAGAAGAAATGGAAATTAAGTGGAGGCTATTGGGGGAGGTTTCTTCCCCCTGACACTTGCTTTGATGGAAGAAGAGAAATGTTCTCCTGCTCAGAGGAGCAGTCTGCCACCTAACAGGACTTCATTTAGCACGCTTTAAAATGTAGTTAGGAACCCATAATACTTAAGTTTTTGTTTGCTTTCCTATTGCTTGCTTGATATGCCAGTGCTGTGGGCCTTACCCTGAAGGATAGTCACACTACTGGACATGTGACACAGACCACATGATACCTCAGAGCAGTGCTCCTTAGCTTGATTGTGCAAGGACAGAGTTCCCACGGTTCCTGGAGCTATGGACTTTACCTGAGTGACTGTCAAGGGTAATGGAGATGCTGGAAGAGGAGGGGCTGGAATGGAAAACTTGAACTCAGTGGCCAAGAAACCTTCACGGTGAATCTTTTCCATGAAACTCAAAGAATAAGACCAACCCTAGCATAGATTAAGAGCTATCTTTACCACCCAGAGCAGAAGATCTCTGTATTTTTAATTAGAATTTGAATAACAATGTCTAACTTATCTTGGAGGCAAAGCCGCTATCAGAATGAGGCATCTCAGGAAAAGGTCAATGGATGGATGGAAAGAAAGAAAAGGAAAGAGAGAGAGAGAGAGAAGATAGACAGATTCATAATAAACAAGTAAACATAATAATTTTTTAAGGGATGGCAAGATGACTCAGTGGGTACCTCCAGACTCGACAAACAGGGTTCTATTCCCAAATCAACAAGATGGAAGGAATGAATAAATATCCACAAGTTGTCCTCTGAATGCCCTCTACGTGCATGCTGTAGCTGGCATTCTCTCTCTCTCTCTCTCTCTCTCTCACACACACACACACACACACACACACACACACACACACAAAGTAGAAGATATTTTTTCATGAAAATATTTTTCACATCATGCCTGTGCTCCTTATGTCTACAGTCCTGAGACATAAGAGAGATCCCAAGAGACAGACACAAGAATGGCACCCAGCTCTTTGGGAAGAACAAGAGAGTTAAGCAAGGGTACAGCTGTGATTCCACACACACACAATGTTTATCATCTGAGCTCTTACCAAAGAAGACAGAATCATGCAATTCAGCAGCAAATACTGATGCCAAAGAAAGGTTTAGCATTCTGTTTCAGGTAATAATAGCAGCGATTCCCACTGGGGGCACCAACTTAGAGCCAATAGCTTTTTTATTTTGCTTCATAAGGACATTAGGAAATGATAGGTATCATCTATTTCCATCCTTGTAGCAGAGAGGTTGGTATTAACCCAGACAAAAGATAAGGACTTGAATAGAATATGTCTGTGGGGTCTGCCCTTATCTGAGCTGCTCATTTCTTCTCTCCATCGGCCTATGTAGACTTCATCACCAGAGCTCCTGAGCCCTTGTGGTTCCATGGATTTCGGCCATAGTGGTGTCCTCCTAGGATTGGAAGGAGGGGTGTCTAAAGGCAGTTGTGTTTTCTTTTGTCCTTCCTATGACTACCTAAGCTGATGGTGGAAGGGTCTGCCCCATCCTGGTCACTAACCCTGCCCTTCTGTGACCTTCTAGGAGGTGCTACTGAGTTGGTACCAGCCTAGGTTCCTGTGTTAGCCATGTCTTGTGTTTTCTTTATGGAGTGCCACCTTATAGACTCAGTTTTTGGTTCGTCCCTTTGTAACCCATTGGGTTATCTTGACCAAGTATCCTATTTCTCTCTCTCTCTCTCTCTCTCTCTCTCTCTCTCTCTCTCTCTCTCTCTCTCTCTCTCTCTGGGGTCTTGGGAGTTACAAGGACAGTCTTTGACATCAGCCAGTGTAGTATGATGAAGCCCTGTGTGTTTCCTTCATCTTCCTCCCTCTACCACTGATATATAAAGATTCCCTATCTCTTTCTGTTTCCCTGGTATCTGCACATTTGTGCTCACCCTGCATGAGAGACCGGGAAAGCAGCTGAACAAAGCGGGAAGGGCCTCCCTCCTCCTGCTATAGAACTTGGAAGGGGGCCTTGTAAATCAGGGGGTGACCATAGAGCTCAGCACTCAGGTGACAAGCTCTCCCCTTTACTGGCAGACACCACTGCATATCCTATGTATGCCTGTCCAAGCAGAGTGCACTCTAAGAGTTGACACGATCATTCTCTTCATTCTTGGATGCCGTAAGGATGAAAATGTTTCATTCTCTTTTTAAAAAGAAAGTGATAATTATTTTTGAGAATTTCGCAATGCGCTGTGAACACTGATCCATCCCCTCCCCTCCCCTGGCCCTTCTCTTAAAACTCTCCCTTCCTTCCACCTAACTTTTGAGTTTTCTCCCCCGTCAAGTCTAGTGTGTATTGCTCAACTAGTTTTGGGAGTGGGACATGTTCTGGCATGTAGTCAGCCTACCAGGGATCACATTATTAGAGCAAATGGACCCCCACCTCCCCCTGAAGCTATGAAATGCCAGCCACCCCTTAGCTAGTAGTAGATTGCCGTTGCCACGCCCACACCCCCACTTTCATGCAGGGATCTTCTTTGGCTTGAGTTTGCACGGGTATTATGTATGCTGTTACAGTTGCTGTGAGTTCTTAGCGGCAGCTGCCCTGTTGTGTCCAGAAACACAGTTTCCTTGATGTTATCTACCACCTCTGACCCATATTCTTTCCAGCTCCCTCTCTCCCGTGATTATCCCTGAGCCTTGAGGGTGAGGAGTGAGGATGGGGGAGGGGGAGAGCAGGGGGAGGGTGTGGTATGTATGTTTCATTTTAAAGCTGAGTACTCTAGTCTCTCAATTCTCAATGGCAAGTTGACCCGTTCTTGTGGCACCCAATGGACTATTAGTTCGATCATCCAGTTTGTGTAGTTATACTACCACGAGTTACTGTTCTGTGTCTCCATGTTCTGGCATGCTTTAAGCGCTACAAAGCACTTTGTGAAATCTGAGCTGTTCATGGCCATTTGAGATGAACACCTCCTGCTCTTATCCTCCCACCCCTCCCTGTCCCTCATGAGCCTTCTGCTACAACTTGCATGACTGTGCATCTTCATCTTAGGGCTTAGCTGACTCTATAGTTCTGTTCTATGGTGGTCTGCCATGGTGGGGGGTGGGGGGCTTGGAGGCTCTCTGTTGACAGAATTTGTTAACAAAGACATAGGCTTAGCTATGTGTCAAAAATTCATTGAAGTTGTTTAAAGTCATTGAGCGTTTCAAATCTCTCTCTGGTCCCAGGCTATGAGTGTTGTGAGGTATCTGATTCCGGATCTCATTTTTCAATATTATAATCTAAAGTCATGCTGGTTTGTTCTGTGGACAGGAACTAGAAGGTTCCAATTTCATGTCTATGTGCTGCTGATCATGACTTGGTCACATGGATGCTGTAAGGGAAGCAGAGAGATGGGCCTATTTCTTGAAGGTTATCTACGAGAAGAAAACGAAGAGTACCAATTGAGGAAAAGTTAGCCATAGCTGTAGTGTTTTTTAACTTCCCTCATGTCAAGGGACATATTATTGATCATGTTAGCAAAATCAGCTACATAGTCCACTGAGTTGATGCTCAGACCCCAAAATGGAGAGCCCAGCTGACCATTTGGAATCAAACTTTAGGATGTAGTCATGGGCTTTCAAGGTGAATATGTGAAACCTCACCAGGAGTGACTTCTTCAAAGATTGAAACACAGAAAAGGGAAATCTGGGCCTTGAATGTACCTAAGAATATGTCTCCTCCACCTTCTCTTTCCGGAGGTGTGGAATGAGGAAGTAGACAACCAGGAGCCAGCAAAGCGGAGTGCAGCCCTAAGGTGTCAGGCAGCTGTGCAGGCAGCTGTGGGGGCAGCTGTCCTCCGGTATCTCCTCCGTATCTCTGAGCCAATCACCTTTGGTCAAGACCAGACTCTCTTCTCAAAGATGTGCATGCAGTCAACAGCCTTGGGACTCAAAGACAGTGTTTGACATCAAATCAAAAACAAAAAACAAAACAAAACAACAACAACAAAAACCCAGGTCCCGCACCACACACCTGAGTTCCCTAAGCTTGTCTCTTCTCAGCAAGGTGTCCCAAGTGTGGGCAGCTGTGTCCTGATCGTGTTCCCCTCAAGGAGGTGGATCTTAGAGAAACTGCCACAGATGCGTGAAAAGTGGACCCACGTGAGAGGTGTAGACATCACTGGGTTCCTCTTAACACAAAGAGGGTTTTACTTCAAGGGTAATTTGAGTCAAAAGCTGCATGGAAGTCAAGGAAAACAAAAAAATAAGAAAATACTGTGCCCTGCCGGGCGATGGTGGTGCACGCCTTTAATCCCAGCACTTGGGAGGCAGAGGCAGGTGGATTTCTGAGTTCGAGGCCAGCCTGGTCTACAAAGTGAGTTCCAAGACAGCCAAGGCTATGCAGAGAAACTGGAAACAAATAAACAAACAAAATGAAACATAAATTATTAAAATATAACATTCATTACAAAATAATAGTGTAGTACCCACAGGGGAAGACAGTGATTGTCGTGTGGAATCTCATCACCTAATACGGAATTAAGTTAATTCTTTACTGAATGTAAAAAGGATAAAATGTTTGGACAAGGACACTGATTTTTTTTTTTTTTGAGACCCGAGATTAGGCAAAACATTCAGAGGCAAAAATAAAATAAAATAAAGCAACTCACAACCCATAAGAGAAAAGCGAGTGAGCCAGTGAGAAACACGTGAATCTACGAATTCTTAAATGAAATTCTTGGTCTGTTACAGCGAGACGACATTATTTCTTTTTCCCCAAAGATCTGCTTTATTCTATATTTGTGTGTGTGCCCATGTGAATGCCTGTGTACAAATGCTAGCACATGTGTGACCAGGTACCCCCAGAGGCCTGGAGAGCAATGAGGTTGCTCAGAGCCAGACCTCTAGGTGTTGGTGAGGTGTCTAATGTCAGTGCTGGAAACGAAAGTCAGTACTATGGAAAACCAGCAAGCACTCCTTGTAACTACTGAGCAGTCTTCCCGCCCTGAGAGGGTATATTGTCAATCAACAAATCTGACAAAAGATTTGAGTCCGGAAGTTGCGAAACCACTCAAAGTTCAAGGCTCAACCAAATTTTAAGACTGTAAGATTTAAATATTTAACAATAATTTTAAAAAAACCTAACACCTGAAAACTAATATTTTGGATTGGCTAGTCATGTGGTGAAATGGAACTGGAAACTGACGAGAGGCGAGAAAGCACCATGCACACAGTTAATTAGCAGTGACAGTATCTAGCCATGGCAGGAATGAGGAAAGGCTGTCAGGATGCAAATTGGTAGAGCTATCCCAGAAAGCAATTGGGTGGTTGCTGCGATCCTTCACCCAGGTATTTAGAGACCTGAGAACCTGTGTTTGCAGAAAGACCCCAGCATTGTATCCATTCTGTTTATAATTACCCAAACTGGAACATCCTAGAAGTCCATGTGACTGAGATTGGTTGAGTATAACTTTGTATCTGTCTATCCAGTGGGCACCTGCTCTCTGGAGGGGGATTCAAGCTGTGACTTCAGGCAGCAACATGGCCGGCTCCCAAGGCACTGTGCTGTATGAGAAGAGCCATCCCAGAGGGGGTCTTGTAGCAGAATTCAATGTGTGTGTGACACTTTAAGACAGGATGATAGATCAGTGGTTGCTGGAAGTTGGTGGGAGAGGGGTCATGACCAAGAAATATGAGGGCCTTTTGACGTGTTTTTAAAAGGAACATTTCTTGTCTGGCAATAACAGTATCGGTGGCTATAAGGGTTGGTGAAGAACTTTGTGAACATGTAACATTTTCATGGAAGTCATAGGTGATGAAATACATTCTCAAGTACTAATAGATTAATGAGAATGGCTACACAGTCGTATAGATTCTGTAAATCTCTTTACTGTCTAGCTTCGTAGTGTGAAATCTGGTACCTGCTTCCATCCTCACTCCAACGCGGTGCCTGCCGTGAGCTGAGGGCTCAGGAAAACCCTTCTGTGCTCTTGATGGAGGATGAGTGAAAAAAAATCCAATAGTAACTTCATGAATTTTGATTTTTGATTGGGCCTTGTGTATCCCCTGGAGTGATCCAGGCGTTCCCAAGGACTCCTGGACTGTCCTTTGAGAATCTCAGCTACAATGGACTGAGCTGTATTTTAGTCGTCTTCTAACTATCCTGTCTTCCTGTCTTGGGTTTTTTTTTTTTTTTTCCTGTGTCCACATGTCCTCTGGTTTTGCTCCATGACTTGGTTCAAATTGATCCTTTTTAAAAATTAAATTTATTTAAAGAAGCAACTCTCTATATTTCATACAACTAGAAAAAATAAACTCTGTTTCCAGTCATTCAAATAACCACAAAATAGTTAAGCCAGGAATTATGTGATATATGTAATACATTTTCCTTAATTGTATCTGTTGTGTACACATATATAATATGCCTACACACATAATATACATGCACACATATCCCTTGACTTTGCCATTAATCAATACATAAGTGAGCCTCATTGACATTCTTTATGTCCTTACCCCTTGTTTCCAATGATACATGCATTGTAGGTGGGTACATACACTCCTGCAGATGTGTGTGTGTGTGATTGTGTGTGTGTGTGTGTGTGTCTGTGTTTTTCTGAGAATCATCTAAATCCATCGCAGCGTATCACACTCTAGAAAACATAAAGGCAGCACATGGCTAACTCTGATAAACCTTTTGTGCCGACCCAGTGAATCCTAGCCATGACTGTAGCCTGCAGCTGATATCATAATCCTTTTAAAGAAAATACCTGTCAAATAGTTGCAGCCCAAGAAGGTTAGAGAAGTTGCTTCCTGTTTCATAGCAACAAAGTCCAGGCCTGGGATTTGAACCCCGGCACCCAGGCTGCAAAGTCACCTACATAGGAATCCTAGATTGCCATCGGAGCCTGGTAGTGACTCAGCACTAGGGTGTGTCACTGTCCTTCGGGGCCCTCGTCGGGTACACAAAAGGAGATGGATCAAATCAAGATGAGTCCACTGAAATAGCTGGTGTCAGCACCCAACCGAGCAGGCTAGGGACCTGACCTGGATGAAACTCTTAGCCTAGAGGGGATTTCACATCTTGAAAGAAAGAAAGAAAGCATGTGCTGTTTGCTTTCTGGTGGTTTCAGTTGCTGGTTTTGGTCTTGCTTGTTCCTTTTTTTTTTTTTTTTTTTTTCATCTCCTTCCTTGTTTTGTTTTATAAGAAAAGATTGAAGTCTAGGTTTTTGTGTTGTGTGTAAATTTTCCAACCTTTATCACATGCGGAAGGGCCTTGGGGGTTGGCTGCTTTGTGACTTCTGGCCTGGATTATCTTTTCTGACTTAGAGAATTCGTGCTCCAGTGAACTGTTTTTTTTGTTTTTTTGTTTTTTTTTTTTTTTTTTTTTTGTACAGTGGTAGAAATCAAATCCTAATTACGGAAACAGTTTAAAGCAATGGTGAAGAGGAAAAGGAGCTAGTGAGCGTCTTAACATGTCCTACATAGCTATTGATTAAACTCTGGGTTAATTGAAAAGTCAGGGTCCATTAACAAAATAACAACGTGTATTTCTTTGTGATCCTTCTGCGTTGTCTGTGAGTGAATCGGGGATATTTATTCAGTATTTATTCAGCACTAATTCTCAGTTTGCTGAGAGCTCATGGAATCATGGCATGAGCTTATTGGAATTCTTTTCATAGACACAGAGAGACTTGCCCAAGAACGGGCACTATGAGAAAGTTAGTCAGCCCTGACTCAGAATAATAAGTATGAACATGTGACAGATGCCATTGTGTGCTCAGAGGAAGGCTTCCCGACACATTTTTCACATACACGTGGGTCGTTTTGTTTCAGAGAGTTGTGTGCTGTTTCCAGCTCTTATCAGATTTCCTCACTTTTAACAATGGTGAAGAGATGCCCTCTCTCTAAATCCACAGTAAAACACAAGGAAGGCTGTGTTCACAATTAACCCCAAGCCAGGTTTTTGATTTATATGTCTGTGTGAATTCCTGCCCCTGCCTCTGTGTGTGTGTGTGTGTGTGTGTGTGTGTGTGTGTATGTGTGTCTAAGTGAGTGAAGGGAGAGTCCAGGGCGAATCTAGAGAGATAATCTTGAAAGACAAGTTTATTCATTAATGACATCATAAGGATTGTATTTTTCTCTTGGTTAATAAACTATTTGTTCGGCGGCTGCTGTACTCCAGCCAGGTCTAGTCATGTCGTTTCTCGGAAAAGATCTGAAGCAACTGGTAATTGAAATGATAATAATCATTTGATCTATTTGAGAATAACACTCATCTCCAAAGTTGTCTATTCTAGGAAGCCTTATTTGGTCAAAATGTTGCCAAATTCCATTTGTGTTCATGTGGAGACTAATATACCATGATACTTAATTATTTTCCAGAACATTCTAAATGCTTTCCCTGGTATGCTCCCTCCTCCATCCCAGAAGCTGTCCCCATATGCTTTGAAACAATACCCAGCCTGGATTTTTTTTTAATTCTGACATTTCATAATCATCATGTAATAGCTATAAATGCAGGACGAGCAGAGGTCTTCTATTTCAAGAAGTTGATGAAATAGTAGAGTTGATTGTGGGTGAAATCAGCTCCTGCAAATGACATTTTTTTTTAAATGTGCCCCACAGCTTATAAAGTCTTCAGGTATTTTCTTGAGAAGAGGACAAAACACAATTTCCACTTTGTCTGCCTTTACGAGAAGTTCATATTTGATCAAGATAAGAGAGGGGATCCCGTTACCCAGTCTTGTGTTCCATTCTTGAGAGAGTTCTTGTGACTGTTCTTTTTAACAACCTTCTTTTTCTCAGAAGCAGTCCTGAACCAGACAAGGAAAAGCAAAATTTACCTCTTACCTTAAAACATTCAACAGAACAAAACTGAGTCCTTCTTACTGTGTAAACATCATTTTAATAAAACTCTTTTTGTTTGAGTTGGAACAGTGCCGGGGGAGTGGTTAGGGTGTGTGTGTGTGTACTGTGTGGTTGTGTGTGTGGAGTGGTTCATGTGTAAGGTGTGTGATGTGTGTATATTGTGTGTGGTGTATGTATAGAGGAGTGTGTGTGTGTGTGTGTGTGTGTGTGTGTGTGTGTGTGTGTGTGTGTGTGTGTGTGTCTGTGGTGGGGAAGGTAGGGAAGAGAGAGTTGTATCTAACAGCAAAATTAGCCAAATTCGGTTGTGAATTCCTTTTCTGTCTAATAGTTCAGAGACATCTTCCTGTTGTTCTTTTGTCAGAACTATTTTGAAATTTTTCTGTAAGCTTTAGGGGTTTTTCAGAGCTAAGCCTTCTTCAGAAATGTTCAGTCAGAGAAAGAGAAAGAGTCAGCTCAAGTTAAACTGTCAAACGCTTCCAATCAGTTCATTTAGAACCCAGGGAGAGGGATCCCTAAGTCTTTTCCAGAGAATCTCTGGGCCAGGGGCCCCCCTTTTTGTTCCTCATAGAGATAGCCACTAAATATCTTGCTGGGCTAATTCTGAGGCAGAAAACTTGTTTCCTGGAAGCAATTAGAGATGCTTAAAATTCAAATTTATGATCCTTGGGAGGAACCGAAGCTTCAACGACTTTTCTTAGATTCAAAGGCGTTCTCACCGCCCTCCCGCCCCCTCCCCCCATATGTATTAAAAGAGAAAAAAAAAAAAAAACTACACTCATTTCTCAGCTTGCAAAGTTTTTCAGAAACACGAGAATGTGTAAGTTGCTTTCAGTGGGAAGCACATAACATTTATGGAGTATTTCTTTGGGGATTACATCACAGTTTTATTTAATTTTTTTAGGACAAAAGTTAAATTCAATATTTGTGTATAAGCCAAGGGAAAATGTACCATAAACATAGGAATTTGGGGGTGAGTCAGAGTTCCAAGAATTCTAGATTTACTTAGGCCATTTATATGAAGACAGGCTAACCATTAGTCATCCAGCCTTATTTTTTTTTTCGTTTGCAATTAATTGCACCTAAAAATTAGCTTTCACCCAAGGAGTTAGATTGGTAGATGGGGCTTTGTGTCTAGCATTAAAAATGCCTGTTAGAATTACTGTCTCCTGATTCTGGGAACCTTCTAACACACAGCAAACACATCATATAAATTATTCTTTAAATAAAGAGGCCTGGAAAGACACTGAGCTGAAATGAGGTCCCTGGGCTCTTCTCCTCCTAAAAGCTACACATAGTATGCTTGTCCAAGGTTAGACCATTGTCGAGCGCGCCCCCAACTCGCCAGCAAGAACGACGCCACAGCAGGATCCTTCTGCACACGTTTATTCAGTCCTATTTCTTCTTTCTCTATATATCTCCCCTGTTTATATCTCTCCCTTGTTTATATCTCCCAATAATAACAATCCTCTCTCGAATAATAATCCTCCCTCTAACCCGGGCCTCTCACTCTTATATACTCTCAGTTCCCATCCACGCACAGCAGGCCACACCACTTCACCAGGCACACAGCTTCAGCTAATCAGGGCAGCAGGGGCAAATCTCCACCAAATTGGATTCACCTGAATCCTGGTACACCTGCGCAGCACTCAAGATGTTTGTGTCTTATATGAGGAAGTCAGGTGCAAGTCATATGACTTAGCTACAGTCCCTGGCGCCTTTAGGACTGCCGCCACACCTGCTCCTAACAATTCCCCCTTTTTTCTTTTTTGGCAGAGAGAATGTCTGTAGATAGCCCCCAGCAGCCATGCCCCTTACCCGTCCTTGGGTGACAAACAGCATTGGTTTGATCCCTGTCTTAGGTTGGTGACATGCCCAGGGAGTCTTATCACTGACTACCTCTCAATCATGCCAAGCCACTCCTGGGGAGATTGTGTTTTGCTTGTGGCAGGTGCATCAAAAGGCCAGGATGTTAATTAACTTATGGCCAGATCTTAATTGCTGCAAGCAAGCCTCATGGGTGAAGGTAGAGGTCTGATCCCCAGTGTGCAAGCATAGGGGCCCTACACAAAACCATCCCTTAGGCTCATCACCCAGAGAGGTCTTGGCCAGCTCCCGTGTCGTTTTTCCTGGGGGAAGGGAACTAGGACACTGAACCTTCATGCAATCAGACATGCCTTCCACAGGATGCCAACAGCAAGCTATCCTCTGTGCAGTGCTTAGCCTCGCAACCCACGGCATAACACAGCATAATTTCTTTTAGAGCGGCAAACCGAATCTGAGGAGATTGTCCCGCCTCCACTGCAGCAAAAGCCTACGCTACCATGGTGAAAGTGCGGGCCGCACACTCTGCACCGAACACATGTGCCAAACACAAAACACACACACACTATAACAAGCATACATCCCAGGGCTCTCATCCCCGCTCATCTTCCCTGAAGCAAGGGATAGATAGCCAGAGAGGCTATCTCTTTAAGGGGAATTCAGGGATCAAAAAGGCATGGAAAAATTTGAACATCATGTCGAGCTGGTATTGGCTTCTGGAACACCGAAAGGATCTCCCATCTCGGCTCCATCGTTTGTGCTTGTGGAACCATCCACCACATCCACAGGGGCAACTGGATCAGGAGCTTCATTCTTGCAGCGTCTCACCAATCTCTCCAGCACCCAAAGAGGTTCCGTCTGGTCCTGTGGAAACACAAACAGACCTTCTCGCCCAAGTCAATACCTGATCCGGTCGATCCCCAGTGGAGATGGACACAATACCTCGTGGTGATGAGACCATAACCTCAATCACCTGTGTGTTCATCTGGGAAGTCAATATGAAAGTCAAGTTTTCACTAGCTTCCCCTCTGTTGGGCAATGATTTCCGTGCCCTTATGGCAATCTGATTCACCTGCTTAAACACCTGCACTGGATATCCTGTCTGTTGTTGTGCAAATCGACCTTGATCAAGCAACATATCTCTATCCCATGCAAATTCAGCTTGATCAGTGAAAATAGGACATCCCAGCAAGGAGAATCTATCCTCTTTCCAGACCTCCGGACAGAAGGTCTGCCCATAGATGGCTGCCGAGGAGGCATAGGGAGGGGGAGCAGAAGCTAATTCACCTTCCTCCTCCGCCTCAGCTCTGTTGTCCTGTCCTTTCTGTCCACCTGATAACACTGTGTCTCCTTTCTTTTTCCTTTTTCTTTTTAAGCCCTTCTCTTCCGACATACTTTCTTGTTGCTCTGTAAGGATTTTCTGACCTGTCTTGACTGCCTCTACACACAGTTTCAAACAGTAACAGAGTCCATATATCAGAACAAACAAGACCAAAACTATCAGACCTACCCACAAAGGGTCAATGGGAGAAAAAAGCATAACTACACAGCGAGGATCTATTGATCACTACACTGAGGTTATCATAGTTCCTTAACTTGTCCCCAAACCGGGAACCTTAACTTATCCCAAAACTGTGAACCTTTCGTTACCTTGTGCCTGCTTCCTGGCAACTTTATATTCCCCTCTATTTTATCCGAGGTCCTTCCCAAACTCCTGGGTTACTTTGTGCCTACTTCCTGGCAACTTTATGCTCACCTCTATTTTATCCGAGGTCCTTCCCAAACTCCTGGGGTCACAAGTTTCACTCACCTTGAACTTACCCTGCTGGCAACCACTGACTGCTGAAAGTTCTGAACTCGGTGGGGGAGTCGGTTCCCCGTACGGGCCACCAATTGTCGCGCCTGCTCTCGACCAGCAAGAACGATGCGACCACCAGTCCTTCTAACAGCAGTTTATTCAGTCTTCATCTTTCTTCTTTCTCTTCATCAGTACCGTTCCCCAGCTGAAGAGTTCTGAATCCACGCCGGATCCTTCTCAACAGTCTGTTTTACAGGAACCTTTGTTAACCACTCCTTCCCCGTGATGCAGTTCTGAATCCTCCCTGTAGCAGGGGGTCTTCGCTTGTGCCTGAAGATGTTTCTTGTCCCGGGTTTCAGCACCAACTGTCACGCGCGCCCCCAACTCGCCAGCAAGAACGACGCTGCTACAGGATCCTTCTGCACACGTTTATTCAGTCCTATTTCTTCTTTCTCTATATATCTCCCCTGTTTATATCTCTCCCTTGTTTATATCTCCCAATAATAACAATCCTCTCTCGAATAATAATCCTCCCTCTAACCCGGGCCTCTCACTCTTATATACTCTCAGTTCCCATCCACGCACAGCAGGCCACACCACTTCACCAGGCACACAGCTTCAGCTAATCAGGGCAGCAGGGGCAAATCTCCACCAAATTGGATTCACCTGAATCCTGGTACACCTGCGCAGCACTCAAGATGTTTGTGTCTTATATGAGGAAGTCAGGTGCAAGTCATATGACTTAGCTACAGTCCCTGGCGCCTTTAGGACTGCCGCCACACCTGCTCCTAACAGACCATTTGCTGGAAGGTGAGGCTGGACCCGTGGCATCCAGGGAGGCTTGGCTAAGAATGGATCACTTTTCTTTTTTTTTTTTTCCAAACCCAGAATAACATTTTCTGTTCTTCTCCACCTCCTGTAGGATGAGGTCATCGCTGTCTCTGAAAAGGTGATTGTTAAATTAGAGGACCTTGTCAAATGGGCGCATTCTGATTTCTCCAAGTGGAGGTGTGGGCTCCGAGCCACTCCAGTGAAAACTGAGGCCTTCGGGAGAAACGGACAGAAGGAGGCTCTGCTCAGGTACAGGCAGTCAACCCTCAACAGTGGGCTCAACTTCAAAGACGTTCTCAAGGAAAAAGCTGATCTCGGTAAGCACGGCTCCTGCTTCTACATTCACTGTGTGGGGATGTGCAGTGAGCTACATCCACTCTGTCCATTATCCTGGAACCCCTTACTATCAATATATCTCCATGAAATGAAGTAAGAACTATGTATGAAGGAAGATGCAATATGTAAGAGTTATATATTATTTTCGAATTATATAGCATAATTATATGTTGCAGGGCTGGAGAGCTGGCTCAATGTTAGTTAAGAACAGTAGCGTTCTTTTAGAAACGGTCAGTTCAGTTTCTAGCACCTGTACCAAGCAGCTCCAAGCCCCCTGAAAACTCACCTTTAGGGACATCAGATGCCTCAGGCCTCTGAGGGTGCCTGCACTCATGTGCACATGCCACACGTATGTGCACGTATGCACACATATACACACACACTTAAAAATAATAAAAATGAGTCTTCAGAATATATTATATATCCTGTATATAATTATCTATTAGGGTCTGGAGAGATGGTTCAGATAGGAAAACTCTTGCCTTAGAACCTAAGTGTGATCCCCAAGGCCCATATTACGAAGCCAGTCACAATGGTACAAGTGTGTAATCCCAGAACTGGGGATTCTGAGATGGGAGGATTGCTGAGGCTATCCCAAGTAACCAAATAGATGAGTTCCAGGCCAGTGGGGAACAAAAGCCAAGATGTGTGGCTTCTAAGGAATAATACTAAATGTTATCTTCTGACCTCCACAGGTAGATACATGCACAGAAACAGAGCAGACCTAGAAATGCACACACAAAGAATTATATCTTATAAAATTACATATTATATAACAGTATAGTATGTGATTTTTTTATTAAAAATTATAAGCATGGATATTACATATGTGTGTATATAATTGATTTATCCTAATGGGGCCCAAGACTAAGAATTGGAAAATGCCAGCTGGGCATGGTGGTGCATGCCTTTAATCCCAGCACTCAGGAGGCAGAGGCAGGCGGATTTCTGAGTTCGAGGCCAACCTGGTCTACAGAGTGAGTTCCAGGACAGCCAGGGCTACACAGAGAAACCCTGTCTCGAAAAAAACCAAAACAAACCAAAACAAAAAATTGGAAACTACCTGGGCAGGAGAGGAGAGGAACCGTGTGAGCTGTTGAATTATTGGGTCTCTCTTGTGTAAAGTCTCTTACTGGATGACATAGCATGTGATCTCAAATAATGGTCTATGTGCCTTCAAGATCCAAGACTTAATTAGGGTTAATAGTGAATTAGCGGAGACTTAAAATATTTGCTGTAGGTTGGTAGTAAGACAAGTAGGATTTCAAGTCAAAATCTCAGGTATGTAGCAACCTGAAGCAAAACGGTGATTCATTCACTTCTGAGGTAATAGAACAAGCAAGAAACTGCTGGGGTGGGTGTTCTTGGCTTTTCCTTCCTCCGATCTGTGTTTATCCCTCTTTCTCCTACAAAGGAGTGTCTGGACTTTAGTTTTCTTTTCTCTCCTGCTTTGGAGTGTTTTGACCATATCTGAACATCAGCTCTGCCCCTCAGCTGTGTGACCTTAGGTAAATATGTATGGTCTAATCTTCCATCCTCCCATACAAATAAGGACGTGAGAGGCCTCACACTGCGAAGGCATTCTCCTGCCTCAGCAGACGCTCCTCCTGAGACCATGTGACCCTGTCCACCCTTCGTCTGGACTTGTTTGTACCCTCAGTGGCCTTCATGGCTGGACTCTTCTGGTGTTGCTCAAGACCAAAGCTATTGACCTCTGCTTTAGACTGCTTGTTTCCTCTTCATGCAAAGAGGAACTTCGTTTTTAACACAGAGGCATCTTTTCTTTCATTAGTCCATAGTGCTGATTTTCAGGGGCCTGGTTGATGCCTTAATGTGACAACTTCCTGGTTTTTCTGTTTTGTTTTGTTTTTAAACCTAGAACTTAGCTTTTACAAGAAACCCTGACGATTTTTTTTAACAGACATAGACTGAATAACACCAGGGAACTGACTCTCTTTCATGTGATTCTGGTTTGTGGTGAGGCGTGCTGTTTGAGCAATAGCGTCGAGACCATCCTGCCATTTCTAGCAACTGTTGCCTGGTAGTTCTTTGATAGATGTCCGACAGTGGCATTTTAGACCCACAGCCCTCTTGTCATGAGCGACATTATAGAAAATTATTAAGGTAGCTTTTTTTCTTTCTTCTCGGCTGAGGAATTTTTAAAAATAGTCTTTACGTATTTCCTGTTCACACAGGCCCAGTTTTATCAACCCACCCTGACTACTTTTATGATGTGTGAAAATGTTGACTAGCAGTGAATCTGCTGGGTCACCTTCTTCCAGTGTGACCACTGTTGTGTCTCCATTTGATTGCTTTGCTTTTACCTTAACATTAAAACCTTTGTCTGACTCTTTTTTTTTTCTTCCTTGAGTTATGGAATATAGCGTTACTAATAAAACATTAAACAGGAAACCCGTGGGGGGACAAAAGGCTATGTAAATGGTTAAGCTTGATGTCACACATGTAAACAAGAGTATTTATAGCAGGGTTGTTTTGTGTTTCTTTTTTTTTTTTTTTTTTTTTTCGAGACAGGGTTTCTCTGTATAGTTGTTTTGTGTTTCAAGGGGATAGTTTATTAATGAGCACACACACATACACACACAGCCCTTTTAAAAAAAAAAGTCCATAATCTTTGTGGTTTCCACCCCCACTCTCCCTCCCTCCCCTCACCTCATGTGGTTCCAGAAGAAACAGGTTTGTCTAACTATTCAAAGCACTTGCTGCTGATGGTTTGGTCTTGAAAATGTAGATTAGTGGCTTTGAAATCAAATGGCATTTAGATTTACTAAGGAGTACCAGGCTAATGGCTAAGTGCAGCTGCCCTAGAATCTTCTCTGTGGGACTGAGATGAAGCCCACAAGTGTAGACTGATAGAAGGCTTCCCAGATGGTTTGGGATGTGTGTGTGTGTCTGTCAGTCAGTCAGTCAGTCTGTCATTTGGGACCCTTTTGTGGGGTTAGCTTGGGAAGGGAGATACCCAACAGGAGATTGATTGAGGGACCCTCTAGGCGAACAAGAGAAACCCCATAGCTTTTCTTTTTGTAAATGTGAGGCACCCCTTTAAGGACAGAACGTAGGGCCTTGAAATTCTATTGGGTTGGTATGAACTGTGGGGAATTTGAGACAAATAGCTTTCGTAATTGGAATGCACGCTGTGTTGTAATAATGTGCAAAGAGAAACAAAAACTTTCCTTAATGTAATGAGTTTCCATTATCTGTCTGATCTAAAGTTTGTGAATGTACATTGTCAGGCTTTAGACTGGGGGCTTTTAGACCAGGAACACTGCGGATGCTCTTGGCCATGCACTGTCCCATCCCAGAGATTGTCCGACTCTCCTTCTCTGGCTGTCACATCAAAGGATTGTTTTGGCCTTTTTTTTTTAACCTCAAGTTTTCTCTTTCTCACTCAATCTCAGTCTCTCTGTGTCTCTGTTCCTTTCTGTTTCTGTCTCTGGCTTTCTCTGTGTGCCTCTATCTCTCTGTGTGTCTCTCTGTCTCTTTCTCTGTGTCTCTATACCTCTGTCTCTGTGTGTCTGTCTCTATCTCTGTCTCCGTTTCTCTCTCTCCCTCTCTCTGTATCTCTCTGTATCTCTCTCTCTCCCTCTCTCTCTCTCTCTCTCTCTCTCTCTCTCTGCCACACCAAAACCACCTCCAATACCACACTGTGAGTGGAAGCTCTCAGCTCGCAGAGCCTTTTCTTCTGTAGATCCTTCCTCATTGTTCTCATCAAAGAAAGATGAACTTTTGAGATTGCTTAAGGACCCTCCCGCTAGCCAGGAAGCTAGCAAAGAATGGAAAAACTCACCTCTCCGTGGAGAAAGTCAAACTTTGAGTGTGCTATTTTTTTTTAAAGCCCAGTTCCTCTAGCCTGTTTAAAAAAAACATCAATAATAACGAAAGAATTAGATTGACTCTCAAAGGCAGATTTTTTTTTTTTATAATATAAAACCCAGCTAAATGAAAGTGCTTCTCTTGCTCAGAGTTAGTAAGTTTCCTCTTATGCCAGTTTGTGTCATTTCCCGTCTCTCTGTGAATAGTGAAAGAACAGAATTAAAACAGCACAAATGTGTGTCTGGCAACAAATTAAACTGCACAAAGGGAAACTCTGCCCAGTGGTACCTCCCAGTGGCCACTCCAACTCTCCTCACCATCCTTGCCTGGTTTGCTGGTGTTGTTGTTGTTTTTTGTTTTTCTGTTTTGTTTTGTTTTTGTTTCCTTTAAATCACCTTTCCCTTGAGAGCAGCCTATTTGTTTTTAAAAACCTTCCAGAGTCTTCATTTAAGACTCTTAAGTGGCTGCTGACAACAACTACAGATGCAGCTAGTGAAAAGGCTAATCATTAAAACAATAAACATTTCTTCCACGTGATGCAGCACATTTATTGCCCCCCCCCCAAGCAAGTTCAGCCTGAGACCAGCACCAACTGGGTCTCTCCTGGGGTGGGGGTTACTTCTTCAGCCCATTTCACACTGGAGGGTGTTTTTTGTTTGTTTGTTTGCTTTTATGCTGTTTTTAAAGTGAAGAAAGATCTCTGTGTGGGAACAGAAGGGTTAAGGAATGTGTTATTCATAAGCATAACGAACACAAAACCTGTTCGTCCAGAAGAATCAGACTGATTAAATCATTCACTACACAAGCCTCTAGTTATTTATTTTTGTCTTCAGAATTACAGTACTTAGCTTTGTAATAAAGTGGACCTGATGCCCATATTTGGTGTGGCACTTGAGAGTCGTCAAATGAAGACTTATTTCATTTTACAAAAATTTTTAGCAACTTAGGAATATAAATACTATCAGTTAAACATAGCAAAGTTGCATTTTTTATTCCTTGGGCTATCGTTTGGGGGGAAAAATCAAATTATTTTATACAACACTGTTTCTCACAGAGTTCCTTTAAGTGAGGTATGAAAGCCACAGTGTAAGCTTTATTGGCCTATAAATATGTCATTATAGTTGGACTACATTTATATGCTTCGGATTGTTGTTTAAGCCAAGAAAATATGTCTCTACAGGTTGATTTTTTTTTTTTTATTGAAACCCTTTGAGGCATACAGCAAAATGTGTTTTAGGCCAAGGTTATTAAAGCAGCATTTTCTTCCTTTTCCCCCCCTTTTGTAACAGACTCGATGTCAATTACCATACTGCTAACTGTTTGTGGATGGGCAGTTATGAATGGTTTCGTCTCTAAGTATGTCTTTAGAGTAAAAATATTAAAAAGAGGGGAGAAGGAAAGGAAAATGGGGAAAAGGGAGAGGTGGGCTCTGGGAGGAGAGGAAGGAGTCGGGAAGCTGAAAGCTAGATGTAAAGTAAATGAATGAATGAATGAATGAATGAATGAATGAATGAATGAATGAATTAATTAATTAATTAATTAATGAAAAAATCAGGAAGGCTGAATGAATGAGAGAGAACGAGAGCAAGAGAGCAAGAGAGATAGATGGAGAGGGAGAGAGAGAGAGAGAGAGAGAAATATAAATGAAAAAAAAAGAATTTAATGTCCCCTAAGTGTCTACTTGGGCAGAGAGTGACCTCCCCTTTCCCTGCCCCTGTAGGGGCTTCCTCTATACTTTGGGTAGTGGATGGAACCGAGCGAGCATGCGCCGTGCGGAGGCTGTTCCCTCTACCTAAAGATCTGCTGCTCTCTGAAAAACCCCTGAGCTCAGCACATGCTCCTGCCTTCAGGTTCTTTGTTGTTAAAATGAATAATAATATACACCTGGCTTTCGGCTGTTGGATTTGGGAGGAGACCAAGCCAGGACAGACTCCTCGGGGCTTCCGGAGCGTTTGTAACCCTGGAGTCTAAGTTACTTTTGTTCAGTGTTAGCGTAATCAGATGGAAGGTGTGTCTGATCAGGAGCTATGCGGAACCATGCGAGCACCGTGGTTTGTTTCTGGTATTCCTAATCACAGTTTCTCCGGACAAGGAGTAGGGTTTCTCTCCACATTGCCTCTCCCAATAGAAGACACACCAAAGTGTATATATATCTCCTATGTATAAATTATATATTTATATAATGCTCCTGTTTATCTTTAATCTAGCCACAAACCTATCAATGTAATGTACTATATATGGTTAATCATTGTATTATTTACATACGTAAACTGACAATATTACACATAGTAATACCTAATACATAATCTGCAATTGAGATATATGATACATGTGCATGCTTTTCTTTATATTATAAATCACACAACTGGTATTAAAACAAGCTGAGCCATCCATTGCCAGTTATAAACGGAAACTTTCGGGTTCTTTGTTAAAAATTGACTGCAGTTGTTGATTAGAAATTCTTGAGGCCTGGTATTACAAATGGTTCTTTGTAGTCACCTCTGAGTATGGAGTGTCCAGTGGCTTCCTGGAGTACTCAAGGCAACAGCTTTTACTCTTTTCTATAAAGAAAGGGCTTGAGGGTTTCCCATTTGAAACACATTAAGAGCGTGAGTTGTCTAATCAACTCATTAGGACTGGTGGCTCCTCATTAAGAACCCCCCCAACCCCTTCTTCTTTCTTCTCTCTCTTCTTGTAGGAAGGGGTCTTCTGGAAATGCCGTCTGAATGTGTTGTGGGTTGCCCTGGTGCTGTTTGTGTTTTGATGTTAATTCTGCTGCCCCCACTGAGAAGTGGACCTGTACTCAGGTGATCTCACTGAACCTTCTCTCCATTCTGACTGATCAAATAGAGGCTAGAACTGACGACTGGGTAGTGTAAGGCAAAGGTGGGACTGGAGGAGAGAGAGAGCAAGAGGAGGTGGAAGGAGGATGGAACAGAGCTAGATGACCCAGAGAAGCCGCAAGTAGCACGGGGTCTCATAGCTGGGGAATGAATTAGTATAGTGATAGATCTGCCCAATCTAGGTATATAGCTTATAAATATAATAACTGGTTGTGTGTTTTTTATATGGGCTTATTGGGATAAGAAATTACCCTGGCAGAATGTGTTATATTCTCAGTTGCTTGGCTGAACTGTTTCCAACTGAAATGTGAGAGTTTTCTTAGATGATATATGTTTGCAATATTCTATTGGTGAATAATTTGAGAAGCCCTACAGGACTGCTCGAAACACTTTGGCCTTTCTACTGTCCTTACTTTCAAACTAGAAAGACCCCTCTGGGGGATTCTCCTATGAGGGTTTGACAGCAGTCTGGGCTGACTTTGATTCCTTACAGACTCTGATCATAGCGCAGTTAATCCCTGAGAAGCACGCTGCTACAGTGTCATTATGGCTCGTCCAGGAGCTGCCTCTTGACATTGTGAGTGATAATCCAGAAGCCCTTTAGGTTAAAGTTCGAAAGTCCTGAGTTCAAGTCCAACCTGGACTCAGAGTGAATTCAAGGGCAGTCTGAGCTATATAGGAAGATTCTGTCTCACTAAAGGAAATGAAGGGGCTGGCAAGATGGCTCAGCAAGTCAAGGGGCTTGCTGCCAAGCCCGACGAGCTAAGTTGAATATGGAATATGGTGGAGGGAACTGACTCCCACATTGTCTAATGTACACACACACACACACACACACACACACACATACCCCAAATAAGTAAGTTTTATAAATGAATGCATTTCAACATGCATAAATCGACAACCAAGACGTTCAGAATATTATCTAAGAATAACCAGAACCCCACAAACTAGCAATTCAAAAGGGAGGGGAGAAAATGACTTTTTATTTTATTAGAAATCAAAAATTCAACTTTACTCTCTCGCTAAATAGTTGAAGTTATCCTGAAGCCGTGACGGAAAGGACCAGTAAATAGTTTTCCAATAAGAAATATTCATCTATGTTTCCTGAACCCAGCTGGGAAGGAAGTCTTTGCCAAGTCTCCTAGTGTCTGAGTTGATTGACAGGCATTGGTTGCCTCTGCTTTCCACACACACCGCCATCCCATATGGAGAGCACTCCTGTCCAAAATCTTTCTGTTTGGAATTCCCATGGACCTGAAAGGTCTCCAAAATGGTCTATGTTGATACATCCTTTGAAGATGGGCAGCCGACTAGAGAGAAAGTCTAAGCCTGGGAGTTTCTTAGTTTGAGAAGCAAAACAAAAAGTGACATTAGAATATCAAGGATTCTGTCTTCCCTTATGAAATCTAACACAGAAACAAGGAGTGGGGTACCATTTTTGGAATTCTTTGTGAGGTTGTCCAGGTGGAAGAGGTTGGTCCAGTTAACATTTCTTCCCCCTTCAGTTCTGACGGTCTTTAGAGTTCTCTCTCTATTTAGCTAAACAACCCCAAATGTTTTCAATTCTTTCTCCGGATGTGGTTTTTGAGCTTCTTCACCATCCTGGTTATTCATTTGAGGACGCATCTCTAGTGTTTATATTACGGTGGTTTACTCATTTATATTGTGAGGTACTGCTTTGCTAAGAATCCTCCAGCCAGAGTCAAAGTGGCTTCCAGGCATAGAAAGACTGCAGTCTGGTCATCACGTATGGTCAGATTTCCAACAGCTGGCTATGCTCTGCTGTTTCCAGAGATGCTGTGACCCTAGTGAGGTTTAGTTCTCAGTCTTGCCTTTTCCACTCCTCTGAGACATAAACATTATTTCTCTACCACCACCTCCTCCTCTCGTTTACTGCCCACTTTTGAGTTGATTCTCCTTTCTATGTAATGCCAAGTTCGGGCTGTTACTTAATAAACATCACTATTTATGAATCCTCAACATGCCGTTTGGGAAATATTTCCAACAGCTGACGTCCCTGTGACAGCACACCACAAAGTGTAAAGTGTGACCTGGACAAGCTGGGTTTTACCTCAGTAAGGATCCATGTGTGACGGGCAGCCCCACCTCTGGCTTTATTTCACCTACTTCAACAGAGCCATCGGAGTATGGTGGGTCCTCTTCATCTTGCCAAGCGTGGCAGTTTAGCTCACATCAACCACCTTTCTGAATTCTGATGTCCTTGTGTTTGCATTTTGTCCAACCTGTCGGCATTTCTGGGTTTTACTTTTCACTGGTACCTTTTCACGAATCAAATTCTTTGTGGCTATTTCTCCCATAAAACCACGATGGGGAAGGAAACCAGCTCGTATTTTTGTTCTGGCTTCATTCGTGAGACATGGTAATTTCACAATGACTGACTGTGGAATGGTCAGCTGATGGGAAAATGAAAGAAAGATTCGGCTGTCCTTGAACTCCCGTCTCCTGGACTCCCTTTGTCTCTTATACCTACTTTGGGGAGACCCTTGGCTTGATACGAGCTCATACATCCCCAGGATGAAAGACAAACCTCCAAACTGGGAGTGGTGATTGCCAGTTCCCTTTGGTGACAGCATTTTAGTCTTGTCTCTAGGACAAAATGTATGGGAAGAGAGATCTATTTGGCTCCTGATTTCAGAGGGTTAGATCCATCTTCAGTTCACTCCCTTTGGCAATGACATCATAGCCAACCAGGAAGCAGAAGGCCAAACAGGAAGCGGCCAAAGACAGTGCAACCCCAGGATATGTCCCTATGATCTATGATCTATGTCTTCTATTTCATCCCTACCTCCGTGAAATTCCCATAGCCTCCTAAAATAATGTGAAGTCTGGGGACCAAACACTGAACCAAGGTCCTCTGTGGGACAGTTCACATTCAGTTCCTGATGGAATCCAGTTGGCCTACCGTAATCTGTAGAACATCTCTTGAATAAGAAATGCAACTCTGACCCTTCTTCAGGTACTTTTTTTTTTTTTTTGAGGTTTGACTCAACCTTGCTGTTAATTCCATTCTGTAAAATGTCTTTCACGTCATGATGCTTCCTTTCAGCCTCTCCTGTCTAGCCACTGTGTGTGTCCACGATAGACCTCTATCGCAGTCCTTGCCATCTTAGAATCCAAAACACAGCTGGGCGTGTTAGCACACGCCTTTAATCCCAACACTCCGGAGGCAGAGGTGGGCAGATTTCTGTGTTCAAGGCCAGCCTGGTCTATAAAGTGAGTTCCAGGACAGCCAGGGCTGTGCAGAGAAACCCTGTCTCAAAACAAACAAACAAACAAACAAACAAACAAAAACAAACAAAAAAACCCAAAAGAATCCAAAACACACCTGACCCGCAGGTGACTTGACATGAGGCCATACTTGAGCTCGGCATTTCGTCTTAATATGCTTTAAGATCGAAGTCAATTCTTTTAAACAGCTCCTGTATCCTTCAGAGTGCTTTCAATGGGAGACTTTCTTGCAAAACATGTGTTTCTCGAAATGTCAAAGATTCCCTTCCCAACTTTCCTCTGACATTATCTAGTTAAGGCTGTGTGGTTCCTGCAGGTTGCGGCAATGGAAGACTGAAATTTGGGCTTTTAGCCCATATTAATAAATATATTTATTTAGGACAGGTCTGAACAGAAGTGGATTTTCAAAGGCTTTGCAAAGTGCTTTGTGCACAGTGGGGCTAAACAAACATAGCTGTCTGTGTGAGCTTTCCTCTTCTCTTTCTCTCTGGATGCCTCTATTTACACCGTATTGATAGGAAGTGCTAATTTCTTTCATTCCTAAAAATCCCTGGTCTGTGCATGTTCTTCCTGTGAGTATCCTCCACCACTTATATCTTTAATAATTTATACTATACATTTTTATATTTTTGAATTCTTTGTCAATAGCCACCCCTTTCCTTGATAAATCCACCACTACTGGATAACACACAAAGGTTGAAGGGATACCTCTAGTAAACTATAACTCCAGCCTGTATTTTTAAAATAGTCATTTGAGTGAGTTGTTTCTGTGGTCATTTTGGGGACATGTAGGTAAAATAGAAAAAAAGTCGTGATTGCCGATTTTCTTTCCATGTCCAGGTACGTCCTCCGGCATTTACACGGGTGCATCTGTGTAGATGCGCAGGGATTGGTACTCAGATATCCCCCGCCCCCCCATTCAAAATGTACTCTTCGGGAGCCCACCTCCATACTGGATTTTATAGAGAATGATGTAACTATAGCTTTGTGACGCAATCCACTTTTATCTGGCTGAGGAGTGACTCTCTGTTGAGGTGCTTCATGCTTTAACGATTACTGTTGGTCTTTCCAATGGTTTCTGGTTCTCGACCGCTCTGTGCTCTTCATAGCTGTTTACGCATTTGCGGAGGGGAATCTCCGGCTCCCCAGCACACGGGGACTGTTAAACCAGCCTGTGCTTTTTCCTTATCTAACCCTGTCCCTGCCTGTGTAAACTTCAACCCTGACCACTCCCCACCCTCCCAAATTCTCCAAGGCGCTTACTGTAGGAATGCCCCTTTGGAGAGCTGTATGGGGGGTGGGGAGGAATGCTCCTGGCTCCTGCAACCCTTGGTCCTTTGAGTTCGAGATCATTTGCCTCACCTGATTGGGCTCTAATCACAAGGAGTAGTCTCTACCACCTTGCAGAGCACCTAAGTGTATGCAGATGCCTCTGCCTTATCTTCCCAGGAACTAGCTGAGCTCTGCAAGGTTGGGCCCCCGACTTCAAAGCTGTATCTAGCAGGCTGAGCAAACATTTGGCTTTTATAATCAGCCCCTCCTGAAATCTCTCCTTTCAGTCCACATGAGCGGTCTATGTACTTTCAAAGGTTGATTCGTATTTGTTACTGCACTTCCCGATACACCCTGTCATGGAGGGGAGGGGGCTGGGGGAGGAGGGGAGGGCTATCTCGTGGGGGTATTTGGCTGCGAACTTTTGGGAAAGGGAGGCTAATTTGTAATCAAGTATCTGTCGCTCATTTTGGAAAAACTTTTTCGAGAGAGCTTAAAGGCAAACCAGGTGATCTGAGGATCAGTGGGGGCATTAGTGCGTGTGTGCGTGTGTGTGCGTGTGTGTGTGTGTGTGTGTGTGTGTGTGTGACAAACTTTACATAGTAATACTGGCACTTGCTAATGTCTCTATTACTCAAGGGAATATTTATCTTGCTACAGATTTACAGCAGAGACATAAAGGGTTCAGGTCCGTAAACAAGTCCAGACGGAACTCGCCCTGCGTTATCTTTTTTTTTTTTCTTTAATTAGCAGCCAGTGTGTAACCTGCCTTTTTTATTTATTTATTTTTCTTTTTTTTAGGTAGCAGGTTATTAAGGAGATGACTTTAGCTGCTCATGTAATGTTTCTTTTCCTAGGCAACTGGCCCGATGTAATTCTCAGCTCCCTTAACATGGTTACTTACTAATGGTTGAAGAACACAGGCCCCACCTTCCAACAACCCAGTCAATTCCTTTGGCTCACAAAGACAGCATTCTATTAGGCCCTGCCGAAACAAAGCTCTGGGCCTGGCCTATTCTCTCCATAAGAAATAAAACATTGTTTTCATAGTAATGCTGATAATAAGGGAGAGTTCAAAGCGTGATGAAAACATACATATACTTTTCTAGTAGGGGAAAAAAAAAAAACCAGACCTGGTTACCTGGCTAATTTACCCGTCATGTGATGGCTGTGTGTATAAATACAGGCTTTTTTTTTTCCACGTATGGAACCTGCGCCCTTTCATCCTTTTCTTCTTCTGTTCTTTAAAGATGACAATGTCCATTTCGTTCCCATTGTTCTGTATCTGTGTTTTCCATCGGAGATTTGGCAGAATAGGCAGATACAAAGTCGCTTCTTTCCGAGAACTGGGCGAACAGTCTCCTCCCCACCGCCCCTCCCTGGGGTAGAGTTTTTTTTAAGCCAGACTGGTATTGCATTCTTTGTTTCACACAATATAAGGTCCTGACATTTTAAGTGCACCTTGATTGCTTATCTGGAAAGCAAGGTCGACAATGCGGGTGTCACGGGACTTGGGGAGGATCTGGCTAGCCTTCTGGGTTGCAGGCACCAGCACACAGTAGGTGCAATTAGCTAATGATACCAGTTTCCGTTTGTGTTTCCTTCAGAAAAACAAACCTTGGAAACTGCTGTTTCCTACACTCTCCCCAAGCCCAGCAGAAGGTTTTGAGTAAAGAAAACGTATGTGAAGACATATTAATAGGTAACAGCAGTGAGTGGTTTAATTCTTAACTCCCAGACACCAGGTTATCTATTACAAGGCATTGAGACAGACTCGGGACTGCATGAGCCATACCCGACTCTAAGGGCCACAGAAAGCCTTCAGAGTTCTTTTGAAGTGCTTTTTAATATGTTTTGAATCTTCTGATTCTAAAATTTACCCCTGTAGGCGTTGCCCTGCCAGCCACCTGCCTTGACCTTTCTCTGACCTCTCTTTGATCAGAAGGAGCAGCGATCCTACTTGGTCAGGATCCTGAGCCTGAGGTACTCTGAGCGTACTCACGTATCACTGAGTGTTTCTCTGAGAGAGAACAGACAGTTCCCGGGCTTCGGTGGATTGCTGTATGGGTTACTGTGAGAATAAGCGTGTGGGCTAGTGGTGAGACACAGTTGCAGCAGAAAATTTCGCATCCATGACGTGTTTAATGATTCCAAGAGCAAGGATATTATGCTGGCATGGCCGCAGTTTGGAGATGCTGTTGAAATCGGAGGGGACGAGCAAGAATTCTCAATGTGTGTTAGAATAACCTGTATGGGGCCGTGATAGCAAACACCTCAAAAGTTTGAGGGCATTGCACAATAGAGGTGTGTCTTACTTAGGTGCAGTTCTGTAGTAGCGTATGCAAAATTCTCCAGAAGAGATTTTCTCTGCAGTTACCTCTTCAGGGGACCACCATGGTCACATGGGATTCTGTGCTTAAAAGAGGCCAATTTTATCTTTGCTCCATCACTTTATAAGAAATCATAGGCTGGAGAGATGGCTCAGTGGTTAGGAGCACTGACTGCTCTTCCAGAGGTCCTGAGTTCAATTCCTAGCAACCACACGGTGGCTCACAACCATTTGAAATGAGATCTGATGCCCTCTTCTGGGGTGTCTGAAGACGGTGACAGTGTACTCATATATATTAAATAAATAAATCTTTGGGGAAAAAAAGAAACCATTACTTTCTGTAAATTAAATTTGAATGCGCAGATAAGCCATGGTGTTCACTAACATTATCCTGCTTCCATTCTTATTTGTTTTTTTGTTTGTTTTTGTTTTGTTTTTGTTTTTTTTTTGTTTTTTTTTTGTTTTTTTTTGTTTTTTTTTTTTTGAGACAGGGTTTCTCTGTAAGGCCCTGGCTGTCCTGGAACTCACTCTGTAGACCAGGCTGGCCTCGAACTCAGAGATCCACCTGCCTCTGCCTCCCAAGTGCTAGGATTAAAAGGTGTGTGCCACCACTGCCCAGCCCATTCTTATAATAAACTCACACAGAATGGATCAACTATCCCCAGTTCTTGTTGGTATTTCAATTGTTTGAAAAGAATTCAGCTTTTCTTTTATTGCCCTCTTTTACTTGTGGGGAACAAATTCCACTCCTTTCCCCTCCCTCAATACTTCCTGGTGGCCTTCGCCTGAGGAGTTGCCTCTATCCATCTTAAATCACAACTGCTTTAGTGTCTACTTAGCAGACAGGTAGTGAAGGGTTAGCTGTAAATGAGTGAGTACACCAAGGAAGATCTTGGGTCAGGGCTATCCTGGGCTACCTAGTGAACCAGTATCGGGAAACTGAAAGAAAATACAACTTCAGTCTGTTTCCCTGTGCTTTCACATTTTACCCAACATAAAACAAACAAACAAACAAACAAAACAAAAAACAAAAACAGACTGTGGAATGAACAACACAACAATAAGAACTTTTCCCCTCTACTTTGGTTCTTTCTGGAAGCAGCACGCTGGTCACGGGTGGTGGTCACTGTCTCCTTGTGTGTATGGTCTGCGTTCATTGGTCAGAAGGCAGAGTCTTGCTTTCCTGTTTCATTTTGCAGCTCTCTTTTTAAGGGTTGAACAGAAGCCTCACATTTGGCAACTCCCGTGGAACAGGGCTGTGAACGTGAAATAAAGGTTCCAAAAGACATAGGATCCCAGTGAATTATTTAATTTATGTCAAACGTATTTGTTTTCCTGAGATGTGATCTTTTGTAGTCCAGGCTGGCCTTGAACTCATCATGTAGCTAACATGACCTTGAACCCGGAGCCACCTCACCTCCTTCTGTCTTTGGAGTGCTGAACTGACAACTTATTCTGCCCCGCCTGACTTCCTCTAAATCTTAAATTAAAAGCTAGAGCAGCCTGTTGTTGTTGTTGTTGTTGTTGTTGTTGTTGCTTCAGGAGACTATATATCACTGCAACTGTTGAACCTTTAGAGTACCGATTGGCTATGCCAGCAATGAAAAACATTTCAATCCCATGCCCCGGCTTCCAAAAACACAGCCTAAAAGGAAAAAATACATCTCGCTAATAATTTTATATTGAGCCCATGTTGAAATAACCTCGTAAGTTAATTTTACTATACTAAATGTCTCATTCCAACTCTCTTGACCTGCTCTATTCTTGATGACCTTAGGGAACCGCTTCAGAGTTGTGAGACTGGGCTAGGA
Organism: Mus musculus; assembly: GCF_000001635.26. Taxonomy (NCBI): domain Eukaryota; kingdom Metazoa; phylum Chordata; class Mammalia; order Rodentia; family Muridae; genus Mus; species Mus musculus. The sequence continues at coordinate 68,227,646 of NC_000076.6, read as the reverse complement.
GAGATTTGGACAGGAGAAGACAGGAGAAGATGTTTAGCAGCCCAGGCTTTTATTTTGAAGCAGAAACAGCGTTTTTATGAGGCTCAGGCATCACTCACTCTGGGGGCAGAGTCTCATGTGGAGTACAGCAGACAGGTACAGTTGTAAGGTAGCCTTTAGTGAGACTGTAATCGTGAAAGAAGAATCCATAAAACATGTCCTGTCAGAAAGCAACTGTATCCGTGCTTAGAGCAAGAGTCGTGAGCCGAGTCTCTCTGTAGCGGTCTCACGTACGTGATGGTTTACTAAGGAGGACTTCCCTCCCATGTCCCATGCGTCCCTTTTACTGTAAGTATATTGCTATCGGTGGAGGGTGTCATGGTCATTTCTGACTTGGATTTTATTGAAGGGGCGTAGACTTGGGTCAGACTCTTCTTTCTAGATGGAAATGACCTCTCTGTGTCTCTGATAAATACCTCATGGCGGGTAGGGAGTGGAGCTAAGTGGTAGAGGGCTTTTGAAGCTCACCCAAGGCTCCAGGTTCACCCTGCTCTTCGGAATAAATAAATAAAAACAAATTTGAGAAATATCATGATGTTTCCTATCAAGAGCTGGCAGAGGCCACACATAACTATTCGCTTCTCTGTGAACAGCTCAGACTCTGGAGAGTCTACTGAGATGCAGAGACGATAATAGTTTAGCTTAAGGCTCTTTTGTGATTTATTCATTTGGATTTTGGGGGGTTTTAGGTTGATGCAAAACTATGAGATTTCTCATGCTGATGTGAGTTCTGGCAACAAATGGCTATCCGTTCCACCTCAAGGCATCAGGCCTTTCATCTTCTCATTGGGTGTCCCTAGCTTATCACAGAAATATTTTCATATTATATTCTTAGAGTATAGCCTACGAGCCAAAAAG